>NW_028274816.1:80976634-81132956 GCF_037043125.1 Eumetopias jubatus
AGTGGCTTCGTTCTTCTTTCTCAAGGACCAGCACCGACACAGTGTGCGGCTATGGCGCACTCTGGTTTTCTTGGCTACAGCCTCTCGCCGTTATGCTGCTCCTCACCTGCATGCTACACAGGTGTGGGTGTGTGCACACCGCCCCTCAGGCCATGCGGCCCTGCTGAGGTCGCCTGTGCCTCTGAGCACAGCCAAGCTGCAGAGGAACGGGGCATGGACTCGCGTGTTGATGATGTTGCTTTTTAAACAGACCCCAGGAGCCCCTGACTTCTTCCCGCTTGCAGGCCGGGCAAGTGCTGTCCTGTATGGTCTCAGATGCAGAGCAATCCTGGGGGCACAGCTCCCTGCCAGGCCACCACACCACTGTGATCTGAGACCTCTGCTGTGACCAGCTGTGGCCCAAGGTCCTGCCCACACCCCCTCACTGTACCCTTTGCTCCTCAGGGCCCCCTACGCCTGCCCGCCCAGGCCATACCCCACACACTTCCTGCTCATGGCCCAAGGGACCACCTCGTCCGCCAGGAGCCCAGCACCCAGGCTGCTCTGTGACAGAGGGATGCACACCAGTCCTGCACGAAGGCCCCACTGCCGTCCGGGGCTGCACGCGGAGGTCAGAGCAGCACAGACGCTATGCACAGCTCGGCGGGTTGGAGGCCCGCAGACCAGCTCTGAGGTCGGACTACAGGGAGTACGGGAAGCTCGGCAAGACCCTCTGCAGCCACTCAAAGGTTTGCACATGGTCACTGCTCCTTAATAAAACAGAGACTCTTGGGGCGCTGGGGGGCTCAGTCTCTGGGCATCTGCCTTTGGCTCAGGTTGTGATCCCAGGGTCCTGGGATCGAGTCCCACATCGGGCTCCCTGCTCCGTGGGAGGGCTGCTTCTCCCTCTCCCACTCCCCCTGCTTCTGTTCCCGCTCTCGCTGGGTCTGTCAAGTAAATAAATTCTTAAAAAAAAAACAACAACTGAGAATCCCAACTGAGGACTGAAGCAGAAGTAGGAAGCTAGCAGTTCTTTGTGAAGACGAGGATCTGGGGCAAATGAGAGCAGCAAGGCATATGCTGCAACCCTCTTCCTGGGCTAGCTGGCTGCTGGCAGGCATAGACAGCCCTGTGGCCGAGGAGGGGTCCAGGGCGCCAACTGGGTGGGGCAGGGCACAATGGGAGGAAGGACACAGAAGGAACAGTGAGAACCAGTGCAGTGGATTATTCCAGAAGCAAAGGGACAAGAGCTCCAGGAAGAAAAGGAACTACCAAGCACGCATACTGAAGGGTCTGGTCCAGAGGTCAGGCTGGGGGACTGCACAGAGCGCTCAGGGAGCCTGGGAGGGACGTAGGACTGGCAGTGCCCGCCCCTCCCCCACCAGCCCAGCCCCAGCCATGTGCTTACCAGTCCCCACCCTATGGTCACTGCACCAGAGGCCTGCCCTCTGAGCCTACAGGCCCTCCCTGACTTCTCCACTCCCCGGTGAGGGGCTCCCCTGCATCCAGGCCTGCCCTCCTGCGCACAGACAGGCGCCTGACAAACGACCCCCAGACAAGTGGAGGAGTGCTGGGGTTTCCCGTGGATTTAGCTGGGAAGGCTCCAGGAAAGCTAGGCATCGTCTGAGTTCCCTGTGGACATTCAACTAAAATCTGAAATCTACCCTTTGCTGTACAGTTACATACACAGTGCACTGAGGAGGGAAAGATGGTGACATCCCTTCGTGAAAGACAAATCACACCTCCGTTCGCCCACCCTAGCCCAGCTGCCGACCCTGTGGCTGCCAAAATACATCAGAACACGCAGGAGTGGAGGCGGGAGGCGGGCCCTCGGTCGCAGGAGCTACGTGTGCCACGGCACACTTCTGGCCCAGAGGACCACGAAGACCATGCAGCACTGGAGACAGGGAAGCAAAGGCCCTTAGGACTTTGTCACGTACAAGCCCATGGCTCAGACCTACCTGCTTGTCTCATGAGTTCTCCTCCGAGACCCCTGAAAATTAATGAAGACATTCAGAGTTAAAATCTTTCTTATACATCACAACATAAAATATCCTCACTAAGTGACAGATGTAACTTCGGACTCCGAACAGTGAGATGCTGCTCAGCCGCACTTCTTCCTGCTGGTAATCACTGCCTTTCTGTAAAGAAATGGAAGATGTGCCGTGACCATCCTCCAGATGAAGTCATTCTGATTCTCAGGTATTCCTGGGCACGATAATCCTTATGGCATGAACCGCACTGTACAGTCACACGGCACAGATCCCAAATACTGCTCAACTCTTACTCTCTAAGAACAAGGGACACCGGGAAGTCACCACCATCCAGCCCGAGGAAGCAATCCATTAACGTCCGCTAGACAAGAAACACAGCCCGTTCTGGACACCTAATACCGTACACTGAGCACAGCAAAGTGGCAGATGTGAACATAAGCGCACTCCACGAGAAGACAGAAGTCTGTTTATGAGACTGCAGCTCCTGGTGCAGAGTAACAGGACTGTCTCCCTTCTGTGCTAAGCGATTCAGAAACTGGATGACCTCTAGGAAAGGAAGGCTCCCGACATGGAGAACAGAGTCTGGCGCGGGAGGGAAGCAGACAAGTCAAGGGCGCTCCCAGGCTCGGGGTGGGGAGCCAAGCCCAGGGGCCACCTGCCCACTGAGTCCAGGAGAAATTTAAACCAAATTCAAAAGCAGCACAGATGTATTTAGAATCTGTAAAATGCTAATGGACACCACCATAAGCCATCGGCTATCAGACAAAGCTACACACACTAGGGCATTCCCTCGTCCTGGTGGGTCTGCCTGAGGCTCTCTGCCCACTCCGGACCACAGTTTATCAGTCCAGGGGGCTGAAGCATTTCACCAGAAAGAAATGAGCATGCTCTCTACTTTAGGCGGAGCTGCTCCTCTTTGCTGTCAGAACAGGTGGAAAGCCAGTGTGGATGGTGTCAGCGGAACAGTCGAGAGCCCAAGGGGAGCTCCCCAGGTGCTGACCCCTCCTCACCAGCCATCAAGGAAAGCGTGCGGCGGGAGCAGTCACATCCATGCCAGAAAGCACAGCCACGCCACCCTCCCTCCCTGGGACCGTGCCATGCTGTGCAGCTGCTGTCCGTGTGCACACTCAGCTCCACCAGGTACTTCTGGTGAAGTGTCCATTAACTCACACTGGGGAAGAAAGCAGCACCCCTGTGAGTCGCTCAGGAGGTGCGCATCGTCTGCAGGGAAACACAAACATCCTGCCCCAACCAGAGTGGAAGGACAGTTGAAGGGGACAACACTGTGGAAGCATCCCAAGACCTCAGACACATCTCTGCACCAACCATGGGGCCTGTGGAGCCACGGAAGGTCCGGACACAGGCCCAGCCACGTCCCACAAGTGCTCAAGGGATGCGAATGAGCCCCCCCTACACACTGGCTCAAGTACAGGTCTGTCCGTGGGGGGACAGCCGTTAAGAGAGGCCGTCTGTACCACCGAGCCATCAACAGAGCTGTCCAGAAAAAGGGATTCTGAAATAGGACAGGAGCGCAGAAGACCAGCTTTAAATGAACTTAGACCAGCTGCCAAAGCAGCAGAGAGCAACGCTAGCTAGCCCCTGACCAGGGGCTCAGGCCGGGACCACTGCCTCTCGGCCCCCTTCCAGGGCTTCTCCTGCTGAGGAACTTCTTTCAGAACTACTCAGGTGACCTGAGTAGGTCTGAGACCCTGGCCAGGGGTAAGAGCAGGCCACGCGCTTTCAGGAAGAGACGAAAAGGTGAACACGTCAAGAACAACAGAGAACAGGCCACATTCCCTACCCTGAACAGTTACATTAGAAAGCCACAAAGAAAAATGAAAAGGTAAGCCCCAGACTGGGAGAAAATTCTGGGCGATCACATCTATAAAGAGCTCACATCTAGAACACATGGAGTGCTGACAGCTCAGTGAGAAAACAGACCATGAAATTTTTTTAATAAGCAAAAGATCTGAACAGTCACTTTACGAAAGGAGACAGAAGGTGGCCAGTTACACAGGAGAAGATGCCAAGCTCACTGGGAGATGCAGGGAGATGCACCTCCAGGCCGTGCCCGCGGCCTCTGCACACCCACAGGGGCGGCTCCCAGTGAAGACTGCCCACCATGTGTGATGAGGACAGAGAACGCTCCCAAACACTGCTGGTGGAAGCAAAGGGGCGCAGCCCTTCGGACAAGTCTGACGGGGCCTTAAAAATATACCACCACCACCTCCCCCAGGGATTTACCCAAGAAAAGTGGAAACACACATCCAGACCAGGACTTGACCCACCAATGTTCACAGCACAAGTACCCCACGTAGCCAAAAGCTGGAACAACCCAACCCCCACCCAAACCTCGTGGGCAGATAAACACACCAAGCACACGGTGACACAAAGACAACACCGTGGTGCACACCACAACCGGGGTGAGCCTCTGAAACCTCACGCTAAGCGAAAGCAGCCAGACCACAAGGACGTCCCAGTGGGACTCCATCTGCATGAAGTTCACAAGGGGCAGCACTACAGAGAAAGAGCTCAGATGGGGCCCTCGGGGCTGGGCTGGGGACGGCTGCAAAGGGCAGGAGGAAAGCGTCAGGTGACACCAGCTGTTCGGCATGGCGGCTGCATCCACACGGCCATCTGCAATGACCAGCACCCATCGGACCACACGCTTACACAAGCAAACTTTATTACAGGACACGGAAACCTCCATAAAGCTTAAAAACACCAACGAGGCTAGTTCGACCTTCACATCTTCTGACTGTGATGCCCCTTCAAAGAAAGTAACACAAGCCAGGTATCCATGGGGGTGCCTGGACAGAAGCCCTAACAGCCCAGCCCAATCTTCACTGACAGAGTGTTTTTTCTTTAAGACACAAAACAAGAACGTGGGGTTTGTGAAGCTTACCTGTATAAGTGACGATCATAAAGCTAAAATGAAAAAGTGAAAGTCAGTTATTTAAATTAATTGATATTTTAAAACCACACAATAGATACAGAACATTACTGAGCACGGACAGGAGTGATGGGGACACAGCAGGAACAAGCGTTTCTCAGGCTGGGCGTCCTCAGAGAGCTGACAGCGGGGTCCTCATGACGGAGCCCACTCTACTCCCAGCAAGCACCTCACGACAGCCTGCTTTCTAGTGCCCCCATTGGGAAGGGGAAACCAAGGCACAGAGCGGGGAGCCAGGACTGACCTGTGTCCTGGTTCCAAGGTCCCCAGACAGCCTCTTGGGCAGCCGGGACCACCAGCACCCCTCTCCCCAGGATGGCACTGAGCTTGGCCAATGCCTTCTTTCTGTCCCACAGAAACTCAAGGGGGGCAGACTCTGCTGCTTCCTGAACTCCACAAGGACCCCTAGCTTGGGGATGCCCCACCTGGCTGCTGAGTCTCCATGCTACACCCCTCTCAGCACCACCCTCATGCACACTACCGCACAGCACTCCCACACCCCACTGAAGGAATTTGCCAAAATCATAAAGTCAGTAGCATACGCAGGATGAGGATCTGCTATCAAAATGGTGTTATACCTACAGAGATAAATCTTAAAGAATATAGAACTCTATTCGGAACAACAAATATTCAACCCATCTAAGTCCTCATGAGTGACTTTGATGTTATCTGGTAACATTAGGCCTGTAATTCACACTTCACTTCTTCTGAATCGCAGAGCTTTGGAAAATCTCAAAAACCCAAAAAATGGACACACTTCCCCCCCAACCCTGAGATGTACAAACACAGAATCTGGGTGTAATTTCAGATGGCAGTCCCACCGTGGAGGCACAGGTGAGAGTCAGAGCCATCATACTCATTCTATGTGCCGCCTCCACAGAACAGGCCACGTCCATGACAGAGGCGTGGAACGTGGCCGAGGCGCTGAGCTCCCAGGGAACAAGTGTGGCCGGGCAGCACAGAAGAGACCGTGTCACTGCACGGGGCCCGATCGGTGGCAGGAGGAGAGCGCGTGCACCTCCCACCCCAGACGAGCCACCAGTGAGGCCAAAGAGGAGACCTGCTTCTGAGAGATGGGCCCCAGGACTGATCTCAGCAGGGCCTGGCCTGTCATCAGACTCTGGGGCTTCGATCAGGGAGGGCTGAGGAGGCGGGAGAGAGCTTGTAAGGGCAGAGGACAATTCCAGGCACCAGGAGACCTGGAGAATGGGACCCTCCCGGGGGCCGCACACAAACCTGCTGGTGAATCTGCTTCAGGCCCTGCACTGCCGCTTCATCCAGGTAGTCTGCGACGGGCCTGCATGGGTTCAAACACAACAGCTGAGATTCTGAGGACAGCAAGCACTAAGGGGGCCTGGGGCTCAGAAAGGTCTGCACTTTGTTCAGGTGCCCAACCAGCTTCCCCAAACACCTGTAGAGGGTAATCCCCTAAAAGCAGCATCTACTCAAAGAGGGAGGTGTATGGACCTTCCCATAAAGCCGTGACCCGTGCAGCAGCTTGCTGACAATGGATACAGCCCTGGGATGGAGAAAGAAAGAGCCCTGCTGGAGAGCCGGGACCCCCAGGGCCACAGAGCAGCCAATATGACTGTCTGACGAAAGAGACAAGACTCCCCCTCCCCCCCGCTGCTGAGCTGAGGGCCTTGTGACCAGATGAGAGCTCACACAGTGGCCTCACTGCCGCCAAGGCACAGCTGGCCCTCAGCCTGCATCCAAGAACCTGGATCTCGGGAGGCTTCCCACCCTTCCCTAACTGTGAATGAGGGTTCTCTGTGCCTAGACTGTTGGTACAAACCAGGTGCCTTATGCTGAAATCTGTTTTCCTTCTGGGAGTCTGGGATGTGGGTCCAGGCAGAGACTACCCATATCCCAGCCCCCAAGAAAACCCCAGGTGCTGGTCTCTTTGACCTGCCCCGGTGGATGCTTCCCAGGTTGTCATGCCCTGGTGCATCCCATGCCACTGTACTGGGCAGGACTCTGGCTGTCACCTGGTCTCTGCTCAATCACAGAGAGCACTGCCATCAACACCAAGTCCTCGGCCTGGCCCACAGGTGCCATCTCACCCCCATGTGGATGTCATTAAAGTTGCACGGCAGTGTACATCGAGGCCATGGGGCGCAAGGGGGTGAACCAGACCAAAGCTCCTGGGCTTGTCACCAGAACCCTGCCTCACATGGCCCCCAAGGAATCATCCGGAGTAATCTGATGGGATTAAAACACAGTGTTCCTCAAACTGCAATCCAAAATCCAGGTTGCAAACACTGTGGTGTGTTGTGAGCTTTTCCTTTTGTGGAAAAGTCGGTTGGAAAGAGAAGTAGAAACCCCAATGGTAGCCCTACAAACGTACAAAACATGGAGCTGCTCCGAATGTCCGTGTGCTCCCCCGCCACGTTAGAGCTCTGCCGGCTAGAAAAGTTCTCAGTGGAAACGTTACCATTTATATTCTCTGGTATTCTAAATTATGAAAAGTAATAACGAGCGAGGAATATTGAGTGTACAGCCCACTCACTATCCTCTTTGAAAACATGTCTTGCTTTTATAACCTAACTCGATACCCAGAAAGACAAGGGAACGTAAGAAAACAGCCACTCGACACCTAAGGCCATCAGTGGCCCCAGCTGGCCAGGAACTCGCAGGCTCCCACTGGAGAGGTGGCAGTCCATCAACAGACACGGCTCGTGAGAGGAGAGAAAACACTGAAAAACTTCGTCAAATAAAACACGGGAATCTGACGACCCAGTGACGCCGTCCCAAGTAAACGAACAGGAAGGTGGACGGGGGTCCCCAGCTCGCGACTGCAGTGGTTCTTCTGTGGTGCTTCTCCTACCTGCTCTCTTGTACCGCGAGTCTGTACAGGCCGCGGGCGACCTCCGCACAGGCAAGCACAGCTCCGTGCCGCGTGTGCAGGTCCAGACTCTGTGTCATCGACAGCAGACGTGGGAGAACTGCAAAGGACAGGGGCCAGACGACACATCAGTGAGTGCACAGAGGACAATGTGTCAGACTCACAGACTCAGAATCCAAAGGGGAGACATACCCGTGAAACGTGACCTCTGTAAGGGCCATGAGCGCAACACCTGGGACTTAACCCAAGTCAACAGGCCAAACCCTCCTCGGCACCCAGAGAAGTGAGCAAAATGGGGGAGGGGAGCTTCCCAATCCCCAGGTCCCCAAGACACAGGGGAGGGACACAAAGTGAAGAGAGAGAATTGGGTCTCTGCTGTGGCTGAATGGCTGGCAGAGGCTCTGCCTTGAGCACAGAGCAGGATGGAGGCCGAGCGGCAGGACCTTGCAGTTGTGCGTGATGCACCTCAGTGTGGGAGCCTGCTGCCCCTGCTCAGAGCAAAGGAAACTTCTACGACTTTGGTGCTCTGGGGACAGAAAGCAAAGTGACAAAACCCTTGCGGGCTGGTGGAGTGCAGACGAGGAGCCATGTCCACACCAGCTCTGCCCCACCAACCTGGGAAATCACATCCCTCTGTGCTTCCACTTCCCTGAACACACAAATGCAGTGCTGCAGGGGTTGTAGAAGCAAACGGCGTCCAAGCCAGAGGCCACACAGGCGCTCAAACATGGCAGCTCGCAGCGGTCAGTGTACAAGAACTGGGGAAATCCCTCATCCTGTTAATGCTCTCCGACCGGAAAAAAAAGGGCAAGGTGGAGCGCCCCTTCATTCAGGCCATGACGATTATCAATTATAGGTAAATAAGAGACTCCTGACATCGCATTTCACAAACAGACCATGAAGCTGAAGGCCTTTAGGAACTAATGGCCCAGAATGTGTGAGAGGCACACATTAAGTAAAATCGGTGACTTCATTTGGTCACAATGTGACCACTAGTTACCCTCTAAAAGTCAGTGAGAATAAGCATAATTTAAAGAAATTTGAGTATGGTTCCCTATATTGAAATCAGATGTTTGTTTATTCTGGAGTATGGGTTCTTTCCTTAATGGTAATGGGTGTGGTCCCTTTGGACCTGGCAGTTCTCCTCTCCTATTCCCACAGCCAGGAGCTGCCAGAAAGAAGCTCATTTTTTAATTTATTAGATTGTGAATTACTTCATTTAAAAAAAAAAAAAGCTACTTCTGAAATACACGAGACACACAACAGAAGCCATCAGCTCCCTGCGGTAATCGGCGCCTGCACCCAGGGCACACACACCACAACGTTCATGGCATCTGGCTGTGTTCTGTCCCCTGACCAAGCGCAGACCAGCTCTTCATTCACATGCTTTTCAGCGAGAGAGGAACACAACATCACTCAGCCCTCCAGGCCTGCACCCCAGTGCAGCGGCCTGTCCTCGCCCTTGCTGTGTGCGTGGCGGATACGCAGGTGCACGCGTGGGTGCGTGTGTTGCCAGCAGGACGGCGGAACACACCCACCGTGAGTGGCGCTGTGCTCGGGAGCTCGCTGGGCCAGGTTATGCAGAGCCTTCGCAGACAGCTCCCTGATGACCCTGGGGGAGGGATGAAGACAACTGTCAGTTCCTTCCTTCTGATGACTCGAACTTTATTCCACTCATGAAGAGAGAGGACAGACAGAACACAGGAGTGTCAACTGCCCACTGACTCAAAACCACCAATAAAAACTAACAGAAATGAACAAACAAATAAGCACCTGTGATTGTAACACACAAGGACAAGCAAACTGACCAAACGGAGGGCCTGAGCCAGGCCTGCATGGGGCACAGCCTCCCTCTCTGGGTGCCACGTGGCAGTGTGTCTCCAACCTCCCACACCCCAAGGGATTCAGAAGACGGGCATACTGGGCAGAGCCATGTGAACCCCTCACTGTGACGACCACAAGGGTTGCACAGGAGGAATGTCGTATGGCTAAGGCACAAATCACATCAGTACAGATACTTCCAATGAAAGCACATCAGACATGTTCTCAATACATCAAACGACAGAAGGAAGCCCCCAGGGCTGGTGAGTGAGGGCCTGGGGCCCTCCTGAGCCCGCTGGGGCCAGATGGCCTCTGACCAGACCCAGCTTCCCCAACCTCACCCTACCCGCCAGGCACTAGACACCAGGAGGGCACAGCGGTGGAGACCAGTCATCACTGTAACAACAATGCTTTGGATGATGACAACAGGACAACACAGAAACAGGATAAAAACATTAGGGTGGAAACAAACATGCAAAAGAGGGCTATCTGTATTTTGACGATTAAACATCCAAAATACATCAGCACTGAGTGAACACAGAAACATGAAAACAGGATGTCCCCCGTACCAGGCAGGACCACGTCCCACCCCTCCTGGGCCCCCAGGTCCTGCTTAGGGGGTCCACTTCTGACAGCAAACCACAAGTTCTTGGAGGCAAGGATGTCTCAGGCACCAAGAAACTCAACAACCACACATCCACGACCACCATGCCCAACTCGGTCACTAACACCAGTCAAACCCAGCACTGCACCCCCAGAGCCTCCATAAGTATTTGGTCAACATTCAGGAAGCTGTTTCTGAAGAATGAGTGATTAATGGGTCACAGAGCAGAGAACCATTTATTTCAGCAGGAAAAAGTCCCAAGGAGGCAAAGGGGGTGGTCACTCCAACAAGCATACTTACCTGCATCTTTCCCAATTAGTGCCACTTTGAGCATAAACTTTCTCTACTTAAAACCGTTATATTTATCACCTAAACAGAAGACCTAAAACTATAAAACTCTTAGAAGAAAAGAGAAGAGAAAAGCTTCGTGATGTTAGATCTGGTGATGGCTTCTTGGATATGACACCGAAAGCACAGGCAACAAAAGTAAAAATGGATAAACTGATAATAGATAAATGAGTCTGCATTAAAATTTTTAAATTCTGCTTATCAGAGGACATAGTCAACAGAGTGATAAGGCAACCTACAGGATGGGAGAAAATACTTGCAAATTATGTATCTGATAATTGATTAATATAAGAATATATGAAAAACCTCTACAACAAAAAACAAGTAACTGGATTAAAAAATGGGCAAAGGACTTGAGACATTTCTCCAAAGACGACAGATAAATAGCCAACTAACACATGAAAAGATGCTCGGCGTCAATCATCATCAGGGAAATGCAAATCAAAACCACGAGGTGCACCTCACATCCAGTAAGATCGCCACCCCTGGGAAAAGAGAAGTCAAGGAACGGTGAGGACATGGAGGGAAGGGATGTACGATGGTACGACTGTATTATGAAAACCAGTGTGGGTCTGGGGGCTCCTCAAAACTTTAAAAGTAGAATTACCGTATGAGCCAGTAATTCCACTTCTGGGTATTTACCCAAAAGAGCTGAAAGTGGGGCATTGAAGAGGTATTTGCACACCTACATTCACAGCAGCAATATTCACAACAGCCAAGAGATGGAAGTAGCCCCAGGGTCCACCAACAGACGAACGGGTGAAGAAAATGTGGTCTGTACACACAATGGAGTGTCACTCAGCCTTAAAACGGAAGGAAATCCCGTCACCTGCTACAACACGGATGAACGTTGAGGAGACTATGCTCGGTGAAATCAGCCAGTCACAAAAGGACAAATACTGCATCGTTCCACTTACATCAGGACCCTGGAAGAACTGAATTCTTAGGGACAGAAAGTAGGGTGATGGGTGCCAGGGGCTAAGGGAGGGGGTGAGGAGGACGAGTCCCTGTTCAATGGGGACAGAGTTTCAGTTTTTCAGGATGAAGAAGTTCTGGAGATGAATTACTAGTAGTAATGTGTGCACAACAAGGCAAATGTACGTAACACTACTGAACCGTACACAAAAAGTGGTTAAGATGATAGATATTATGTATATTTTCCCATAATCAAAAAAAAAATTTATGTTTATCCTGATACGAAAATTATTTTGGGTGTCAGAAAACTTCCAAAAAGAAACCCAAGAGAATGGACCAATACCTCTTAAAAGTGATACTATTTAAGGTAAAACAGAATCCCTGTATGAGTCAAGGCACACTACACAACAGTGTTTGTGAAGAATTCTGCAAGGGGCCCCCCATTTTCCATGAGCAAGCCGTGTGCTAACCAGACAACTAGAAAGTCCCATTTGTGAATTTTTTTTTTTTTTTTTTTTTTAAGATTTTATTTAGAAGCGCCTGGGTGGCTCAGATGGTTAAGCATCTGCCTTCGGCTCAGGTCATGATCTCAGGGTCCTGGGATCAAGTCCCGCATCGGGCTCCCTGCTCAGCAGGTAGTCTGCTTCTCCCTCTCCCTCTGCCTCTCCCCACTGCTCCTGCTGTCTCTCTCTCTCTCTGTATCTCTTGGTCTCAAATAAATAAATTTTTTAAAAAAATCTTTAAAAAATAAAAAGATTTTATTTATTTGTCAGAGAAAGAGAGTGCGTGCACACGAGCAGGGGGGAGCAGGTCTTCAGAGCTTATTCTAAAAAAGAAAATGTCCACAAAGAATCTTTTTTAACTTAACAAAAGTCATGAGAAAAAAAATAGAAAACAAAGAGCAAGATGACAGGCAGAAAGTGAACCATGCTGATGATTACATTAAACGTGCACAGACTAAGGGCCTCACACAAAAGGCAGACTTTGTCAGAATGGATATAAAAAGCGAGACCCTTTAAAACACACACAGGCTGAGAGCAAAGGGCAGTAGGCGAGGAGCTGCTACAAGGGCTCCATCTGGGCCTCTTTTGGTAAGGCCCCAAGCTAAGAATGGTTTTTACATCCTAAAAGGTCATGTAAAGGAAAAACAATAAAATATATGGAACAGTGACCTAAAATATTTACTGCCTGGCCCTTTAAAGAAAGTATGCCGACCCTTATGCTATAATTTTATCAAATCACTTTAAGACAAGAAATCTAACATGAAACAGAGAAGGACATGTCATGATGATAAAGGGTCAAACCGCTGGGAAGACACAAATTATAAATGTAAATGCACCTAACAAGAGAGGCCCAGAACTGAAGGAAGTGAGCGTTCTGACATCAGCTGGAGATTTCAACAGCTCAAGCGTTTATCTAACACCACAGGTAATAATACATGTATAATTCTGGTCTTAAATGCCCTACTGACTGATAGCTAATTAACTAATTTATCACAGGTTCAGTGCATGGGATCTTTGTCCTAATTACAAGAATCTTTGCAGTTATGCCTCAAGTGTCAGAAACTGGCACAACTCTCAGGAAGGTCCCCGGCAAGGAAACCAAGAGAGAGGCCTCCTGGCGGGCGGGCCGTACCCACACAAGCGGCACACAGAGGTGCTCCTGTTGCCAGAGGCGCCCCGCTCCTGGGGAGAGCCCTGCGTTCCTGCACGTGAGGGAGACAGACCGGATGCCTCACCACCCATGGCACTGGTCCTGGCAGAAGCTGGAACACGTTCCCCAGCAGATCAGAAAGAACTCTCTGCAAGTGACACCCACCCTAAAGCTGGGGTTCTGGACGTATGACCCATCGAGCTACTTACATCTGCAGGCGCTTACTGCCCTTGAGATCTCCTGTCTGCACCAGCGGCCACACCGAGCCCTCCTACAACAAGCAGTGTCGTCTTCCCAGTAGCGGTAACAGCAACTGGTGGCACAGACACTCCTCTGTGTTCTGGATCGCACAGGAGCCCTCCCTCAGAAGGGACGGTGAGCTAGTGAAACGCTCAGAGGCCCTGAGATTACTCCGTCATCAGGAAAAGCCACCAAAGCCTGCTAGCTTTGAGGAGACAACAGAGAAGATCGCCGGCAAGAGCAGCCATGCAGGGCAGTGCCAGAGGAAGGGGCCACCAAGGGAGTGGCTGGGGGAGGCTGCTCACATCCTCCATCACACACCAACACGACAGTGTCCACACAGGAACGTTTCACACCTGGCACACCTAAGGTCTCCAGAGGTAAAACTGGACACAGACCATTAACCAGCATGTCAGCCATGAAGACTAGAACTCCTATCACTTCTCAAAAGTCATCTTAAAATAGGAAACCTATGATAAGATATACTCTCAAGACTTAGCTCAATTTAATCTCTCCTCTGGAAAAAAAAAAAATTCTAATGTGACAGATAATCTAATAAAATACATCACTAATGAAACAGGCACAAAAACACAAAACTTACCCATCCCAGTGGTTGATCTTCATGGTCACCAGGTGGTCTATCATTGGCTGTGTGTACTCAGGAAAGCCGGCAATAAACATGCTGAAAAAGACAGTATTCGGAGGTGGTGAGGATGGGAAGGAGCAGGAACGCCTGCACACCTGCTTGTGAGAGGTGAAATTGTACAGCCACGTTCAAAAATAGTTTGGCAGTTCCTTATAAAGTTAAATATACAGAAATCCCCCTGTAAGTATTTACCCAGGAGAAATAAAGCTGAAGGTCCACATGAACACTTGCAAATAAAAGCTCAGAGCAGCTTTATTCATCAGAGCCACAACCTCAAAACAGCCTAAACGTCTAGAACAGGTGAGCTAAGATTTACCCTGCAGCAGCCACGGGATAGAGACCACTCACAACACACTGCACGCACAACGTGCTGAGCCCAGAAGCCCGACGCAAGAGCACACCCCTTCTGATTCCACTTATGCGACGTTCTACAAACGGCATCAGTGACCAACAGTGGCGGGCTGGGGCCACCCGCCTGTGGTATCTCAATGAAGGTGGTCACCCAGGTGTGCACACCGTCAGCTCTCACTGAACTGTGCCCCTCATTCCAGGAGAGCTGACAGAGTATAAATTATGCCTCAAAAATAAAAGTTACATCTAGTGAAAATACTGTAGGACAATTAAGAAAAAAAATCTCCAAATAGGACAGGCCTTTCTACTTACAACTCAAAACCCATTAAAGAAGATTGGTACATTCAAACACATAACCAAAAAAGAAAAATGTCTGCCAGGAAAAACACGTCATAAACAAAGTCAAAAGATAAAAACAAACTCAAAAAAAAGTATCAGCAACTGTTATCACAAATACAAGACTTCTTTAAAATAAAGTTCCAAATCCATCAGAAAATACCATCACCTCATAAGATAATCCTCACAGTTTACAGAGAAAAAATGGACACAGCTCATGTTCAGCCTCCTTCTCATGGGAGACAGAAAGAAAACCTCCGTCCATCTGCCAGACTGCCAAAGTCGGGAGCAAGGGGTGTAGCCACTGTTGGAAGGACCTAGAGGCATCTAGAAACACCGCTGGGAGTACCTTCCGGTGCAGCCTCTATGGACAGTAACTGGCATCAAACAGGAAATTGAAAACATAAAGATCCAGTGATCCCATTTTTGTTAATTCATTCATATACAACCACACAGGTGAGACATACCATGTGCAAAAATAATCACTTCACATCGTATATAAATCAGCAAAAGATGAGACAGAAGCCGAAGGCCAGGAAATTACACTCTCTGTCTACACAGAGGACACAGGATGCAGAGACAAGGTGCTGCATGCATGCTGCACGTTAGCACAGGGTATGCACCTTCTGCCGTGTGGGATGGTAAACCCAAGCCACCTCCTGACCTCCCACAGCTGGACGTCATCCTCCGCTAAGGAGCGCGGAAGCCACGCCAACCTTGTGCATCAGGCGCCACCGCTCGGTGTGCAGCCATCTGTGTGACATAAACCGACCCTCTCTAGAAGACGATCTGAGGAACTGAGGACAAGGACCCCCGGGACAGAACCAGGACAGAAGAGCACTCCTGAGAGACCCACGCCCTTGTGTTTCCTACTCCAAAAACACACAAACTCCAAAAACATTGCACATGTCACTCCCCTAAAACCCTCAACTGCTTACACATATCGTCTGAACCTGCCAGGCTGTCCACACCCCCCCGCCATGGGCTGAGCCATCAGCCACATGTGCTACGTGGTGGTGAGAAACAAGGTGGATGGCACAGAGGGCCGAGAAGGGTGCAGGGATGCTTCCGCATCCTGGGTGGGCGCATGTGTGCAGACGCACAGGGTGAATACAGGTGCTGTGTGGACATGCATGTGCTACAAGGTGCCAGACGGAAGAGGGCGTTTGTTCTGGATGTGGAAGAAAGAAAAGTAGACGCTTCTCCAGAGGTGAGACTGAGACCCTCTAACAGTGCTGAAACAGATAAAGTCAGAAGGAAAAACAGAAAAACCAGGACGCTGGACAAGCTGTCAGAAAAGGAGCCAAGATGTGACCATAGGACCCCCATCACCAAAGGGCCCCGAGAACTGCCAGACAGGACTGCCCCAGGCCAGCATCCATGGCCAGTGGCCTCACGGGAAGAAACAGACAGGACGAGCCACCTGAGCTCCAGTCAAGCTCTGGCACCAACTGACAGCTGACCGTGGGGAAGACACACGTCCGGAACCACTCCCCGGTGTACAGCACTGCCTGAGTGCTCAGGGTCTGCACAGAGGCCACGTGCAGTGCCAGGGAGGGTGTCGACAGAGGGTGGCGGGCAAGGGCCTGGCCACTGTCGGGACAGTAGGAGCTGGGCCACGGGGACAGCTGAAGGGATCAGCAGCATGAGGAGCATGTGAGGGCTATCAGGACACAGAAGTGACAGAACTAGGTCACCAAGCGGATGCAGAGAAGGAGACAGTAGGAGAAGCAAAACGGAGCTGGCTGTGTGCGTGGCGTGCCGCTCGCTGAGCTAGGAAGCAGAGAAGGAGACAGTTTGCTCCGAGGGCTCCTTAGTTTGAAGAACTTGTATGACAGGAATGTGCAAAATACAACAAAATGTGTGTCAAGAAGCATGCACAGGACCACAGACGTCAGAAATCTGCTAAGGAAACTTCCAGCAGCAAGACACCCACAACAGAAAGTGCCAACGACCACTGGTTGTTTCCCAACAGAAATAGCCCTGTGTTCACATGCTGACATCAAAGGGGCTCGAGCGGCCACCAGCCGGTAAATGGAGGACAGGGCAGGGGACAGCGGAACTCAGTAACACGGTGAAGCCAGGATGCAAAAGCAAACGCGCCATGTGACTCCGTTCACACCAATTCCAGAGAAGGCAGACTCTGGGCACAGGAGGGGGGTCAGAGCTGCTGGGGCCCAGGACTGAGTGACTTTCTGAAGTAAGGGAAGCATGCCCTGCACTGACCACAGTGGTGTCCACCCATCAGCCAAAACCCACATTTTATATTGGTGAATCTCCCTATATGGAAATTATATGTAATAAAATACATGTACAAAAATAAATATGACTTTTTTAGAGGTTTAGTCTCAGGAACACACAGGATACTGAAAGGACAAATCACAGACAAAAAACATCTGCAGATTGTTTGTTTGAAAAAGTACTCGTATTCAAAATACATAAAGTATTCTCAAATTCTCAGTAAGAAGAAAACTAACCCAATAAACAGGCGAATCAAAGAAGCCCCTGAAAGATGCTCAAAGCCGTCAGGCATTAGGAACACACAGATTAATGAGCTGCCCCGCACAGCCACTGGAAGGGCTACAGTTAGAAGGGTGGGCCCCCGCGAGGGTTGGCTGCCGGGGGCATGTGAAACCAGGCCACTGTCCTGGAAATCTGTTTGGCAGTTTCTTAAAAAGTTAGGGTCCAGCTGTTCCAACCCTGGTGTTCAACACACGAAAGCACCTGCCCACAGACAGGCGTGTACATGGGCATTCACTGCTGCTTTATCTGCAGCAGCCCCAAACTGGAGACGCCCAGATGTTCCTCGACCGGGATGGACAAGCGGACGTGCTGTATCCATACAACAGAATACTAGTCAGCAACCAAGGAATGAATGGATCATTAACATGCAACAAGTGAAAGAAGCAGCACAAGAGCAGAGTGCATACTGTGTGATTCCATCACATCACTTAAGAAAATGCAAACTAACCCAGTGACCAGCAGACCGGAGCCAGCTGGGGAAGGGGCCCGGGGAAACTGTGCTAGCAGCTCTCCCACTACCTGGGCGTGGTGCCAGATTACGATATACGTGTGGGACCGGCAGTGTCCTTGCGCTCTCAGAATTTTAACAAAGCTGTCCAAGTAAAAACAAAGGTGGGGCACCTGCCGCTACACCCCACCTGTCTTCACCTGCTGCTTTCAACTTGCTTCCAATCTGTGTGCCAGAAACTCTAATATCCAGAAGAATCAACTTGTGAGGGGTCCAGACTGACCCCCACCTCACGAGGGACCTGACCTCCGTGCTTCCAGTTGCCAAAATGCAGACCTGACTGCTGAACTGTGTCCCATGACTCAGGAAGATGCACACCCCTCACTTCGGCTCAGAAGCCCCTCACTACACCCGAGCTGGGCCCTGCTGACCCTGGACCATCCCTCCTGGCTTGTTCCCCTCAGCACAGTTCCCTCTCCTCCCCCTGCCCCCACCACAGCCCAGGCTGACAGCAGGACCCTGGGTGTCTGCCCTGTCTTGGCTGGAGTGGAGAGCCCCCCAAGTGCCCAAAGATCCCAGTCCTATGACCGCAGGACTCTGTCCTCACTGACCGCCTCTCTTCCACACTAAGAGTACCAAACGCACCATTAAAGAACACGCCCTGCACAGGGTTAAACTTTGCCAAAATCTCTATGAAATGCAGACAACTGATTACATGTAAGTCTTAGACCAGCTTAGAAACCTTAGCGACAAGAAAAATACGCCAAGGCTAAAAACT
Organism: Eumetopias jubatus; assembly: GCF_037043125.1. Lineage (NCBI taxonomy): Eukaryota > Metazoa > Chordata > Mammalia > Carnivora > Otariidae > Eumetopias > Eumetopias jubatus. Next base: position 80,995,069 of record NW_028274816.1, read on the forward strand.
GCTGATTATTTACCCAGGAAGCTCAGGGGAAAGTGGTAAATTCTGCACATTAAAATATACGTTCAGAAAGAAGAAAAAAAAAAATCACCCATACTCCCATCCCCAATGGCATATTTTAAAATCCGTCACCCTTTGGTCCTGGTTCATATGCATATTCAGTATTTGCATTTCTACCTAACAGTGACGGATGGAGTTTGAGAGTCTACATTTTCTAATAAATGTCGTGTATTTAAATATATACATACGTTCAAATATTAACAAAGAAAACAGAACAAAAGCAGGAAAGAACTGATAAGGCACAGAAAGCCATTAGATGTTGAGAAAAGATGGAAAGGATGCTAAAAATACAGCGTGTTTAGTCAAAGACTCTGAGAAAGAGGTCAAATGCTATTTTTAAAAAATCTGTGCATGCTTGTAATGGAGAAAAGTAACTTCTGCACAGGTGCAAGAGAGTCCCTCGTTAGGATGGAGAATGGTTAGTGCACGGCCAGGGTGACCCACCACAGACACACCCCGCCCTTCCCGTGCTGGCGCTGCAGCGAGGAGCTAAGACAGCGAGCACACAAGTCACGCAGGTGCAAATCTGACTCGGGTCCTGCAGCGCTGGTGGTGATGCTACGTATCTACCCCTTGACCTGATTTCTCAAATACCTCTTACTCGCATGTCATAAACACCCCAGAGATCCCTTCGGCTTGGGAAAGAAAAAACAGTCCTTCCTAAGCCACCTCGGTGCGTCCGTGGCAGCTGCAGGAGGCATGGGGCACAAAGGGGGCCCAGAGGCAGCGCCCACACAACAGGGCGGGCTGGGAGGAGGGGATGACCAGAGACAGCACTCATTCTGGTTATCATGCCTGAAGCTGTTAGCACCCCTTTAAAAAGCAAGCAGATCCCACACCCCTCCCCAGGCCACCCAGACCTGCCGCAGTGCCTCTGGATTAGTTTGCATTTTCTAGAGTTTTACATAAACAGAATCCCACACTGGGCACCTGGTCCAATCAGCGGGAAACACAAATTTCGGTCATGTAAATTACATCTACTCTTGGTGGACTTTCCAGGGGGAAGAAAGAAAATTGTGGAGATTTTTCTGATATCTGCATCACAGGGAGTATTGTATTTTGCGACAAATTAACAACTTACCTTATAACCAGGAAACAGTTAGCTCTGTTGCCAACAGCAAAGTAGTCCGCTGCAGTCAAAATCTCGATTCCGTGAGGGAAAGTGCCCTAGTCACAGAGTCGAGAGAGAGAAGAGGGCAAGCGACACGAGTGAGGGGAGGCATTTCCAGAAGGCCAACGGCCACGACCACACCCACTCACACCACGACAGAGGCACGCTGGGGGCCAAGAGCAGACAACTCACTGACTGCCCATCTCACGCTGGACACGGTGCTAGTACAATATGAACCACTCAAAAATATTTCATTATTTTTTTCAAACAACTCAAACATTTTCCATTTTAAAATGTTCAATAAGAGATTTACACCCACACCATAAAAACAAACAAGCAAAACCAGGTTTCAACAGTACAGGCACACCTGATTCAATGTTCATCCCAGATACTGCACGTTTTGCACACGGAAGATTTGTGGCAACCCTGTGAGCCAGTCTGTCAGCACCATTTTCCCAGCACCGTCTGCACACCTCAAGCCTGTGTGTTACATTTTGGGAATTCTCGCAAACACGCAAACATCACTAATAACCTCATCCCAAGTCAGGGAGTTTATATGCCCTCCCCTGAGTGTGACCCTGTTTGCTTTGGCACCCTTCTTCTCCAATGTTCCCACCAAACAGCAGGACACTGCCGTGTGCAGGGCTGGGGGGCACCCTGGGCCCACACGACTCTACTTCTTTCAAAGTCTGTGTCTCTTTAACACACAACCCCCCTGCACCCTGTGCTACGTGTATGCTGGTTCACAGCAAACATCAGTACGGGAGGGGGGACACCCCCAGAACACCAGCTCCCACTGATCCCCTAAACCTAGACCGTAGTTAAAGGCCTTTCCTCTCCCTGACTGTTCACCCAACCCAAGTGTCCCCACCAAACGGGACACGGCGATGGCCAAGACTCAACAGCACCCCTGCTCCAGACCACCTTGTGTCTGGAACAGGGCTCTGCCCACGGCAGGCTGGAAGCCAGGGGTGGGGAGATGCCTCTTTCTCCTGGGCTCTGACTTTGGGGTGCCCAGAGCCCCTCGGTTCAGCTTCCAGCAGGTTCCTTAACTACAGCGGCCTGCCCACCCACCCCCTATGCTTCCAAGTTCCTTCCCTAACCAACCCCTTCCTTTGCCAGCGCAGCACTGCCTTCTGGAGCTCTCCACACTTGCGGGCCCAACACACTGAAGCTGGTCCCCTTCAGAGGTCAGCTTTTCCTAGGGAGCCACCGTCTTCTAAGTTTCCAGGGCCCCAAGTGGACATGGACTAAGTGACACCCAAGGACACTGGTCTCAGCCAACTTTGAGCCAGAGAAGAAAGGGAGAGACCCTGAGGAGGCAGAGGTGCTGGAGGAGAATGAAGCACAAAGCAGCACGTGCCCTGCAGCCAGCTGTGGAAGCAAGACTGGATGGCCTCCCTGGGCCGATTCTAGAAGAACTTCCCACCAAGAACCAAAGGTCGCCTCCGCCATGGAAGCAGAAGGGTCAGCCCTCACCCTGGCCTCTGGCAGCCCAGGAGAACAGCAACTAAACGGGGAGACGGTGGACCCAGCATGCAGAACCCAGGCCCCCAGGTTCTACAACAACAACCCTCACGGACATAGGGGGCACCTACGAGAGCATTTTCCTCCCAAACACCCCAACACCAAGTCTTAGAATGCTTGTGTTTTACCAGAGGCTTCCCTCTCTGAGGCCTGCCTTTCCCGCTGCTGAGCGAGCCTTCTACATGGGGCTCCCCTTGGGCCCTGCAGCCTGACTTCTGACCCCCAAGTCCCAGATGCCCATCACTGTCTCTTCTTGTCCCCCAGCACCATCTGCTGATGCCCTCACCCACAATATACTCCTCTTCAGCCCAGACCTTCCTCCTGGGGCACTGAACAGAGCTCAGCTCAGTGTTTCCCCAACATGACCCGCCTCCAGCCCATTCTTCCCCAGGCCAACCACATGTCCCAGTGTGGCCACCGGCTCAAACAGAGTGAATGACTCAGTGATAAGGACCACATCACACAGCTAAGGCTGACCAGTCACGAGAGGTTCAGGACTAGGGTGGACGATGGTGCTGGTGAGCACAGAGAGAGGCCACAGGGTCAATAGCTTCCAGAAGCTGGCTCCTACCACACGTAGGATGGGCAATGATCACATCTCTGTCCCTGAGAAGCCGGGCTCCTCCACCCACATCCCTCCTGCACCCACAGGCAACTGCTAATATGAGGTGGCAATGCATAAGGTGCTGAGCTCTGATGTGTGTATGTGTGAAATTACTTACACATTCGAGTTTACCATAAAACACAACACTAACTGTTTAAAACTTGTGTCTTAGCCTGGTGATGGGTATTAAAGAGGGCACATTCTGCGTGGAGCACTGGGTGTTATGCACAAACAATGAATCATGGAACACTACATCAAAAACTAATGATGTAATGTATGGTGATTAACATAACAATAAAAAATTATTAAAAAAAAAACAAAAAACTTGTGTCAACTCTTCCCTGGATAACATCATGAGCGGTTCTGTGACCAGACGTCACTGAGTTAAATATTAGCTTATTCTAGGTAAATTCTTTACCCTCATCTAACAATGCAAGGAGATACCAAGTTTGCAGCTTTCGGTATTTCTACTGTTAAAACTACAGGAAGTTTTAGGAATGAAGACTTCAAGAAGTAGCCATACCTGTCTTCCCACATTCTCCTGGAAAGCAGCCTAAGGAAAAGAAGAACAAACAGAGCAGGTGAGTTAGGTTTGCGCTTTGCTAAACATCAGGAAAGAAATTCAAAACAAATGCCGTGCAGCACAAATGACCCATGGCTTTATTTTTTTAAATAAAAGTCCTCATTGTTGGCTGATCAGAGCCTTAAGGGTAGTTGTCATTCCGTCTCTAGGTCCTGGTGCTTTTTTAAACCACAATTCAAGTTTATAAAATCAGACACATCCTGAAAAGTGTCCTTTAGATGCAGACGCCGAGCTTCTCACTGATGCCTAATTCAAGGCCCTAGATAGAGGCATGAGAACAGAGTCAAATCAGTCCGTTAAATCAAATCCAACACAAGACCCTTTCCCTGGGACTCTGTGATAGCAGCTCACAACGGTGAACATGAATGGCCCACCTCCTCTCTCTGCCTTCCCCAGGGGCCATCACGGACAAGCCCTGAGCCTCCAACACAGGCCTAGCGCGCAAAATATTTACTTAAACAGAATGGAGTGTCTTCAGGTGCTTTCTTTAAAATGCCTGTTCACTTCCCCGGTGGCTCCCCTCCCTCCGCCTGCTCTGTGGGGGTGTGACAGCCAGGCCCTCGGCACAGTAACAACAGCAGGGCCGGTAGACAATGGGCAGCACCTCCTTTCCCATCTACCACCCAGCTGGCTCCCAAACCCCACTCTCCCCAAAGCAGCGGGCTCAGAGTTCCCCAACAGAGCAGGACATCGAGCACAGCAGCATGGGCCACAACTGCACGGCCGCGTGGTCAGCACATGACAGGTCTGAAGTCAGGGCAGCCCTGCCCGCGGATGCGGCCCCTTCTCCTGGACAGAGCCCCTGGGGGCAGTTCACTGTGTACCTTACAGGGCGCTGAGAGGGAGTACATGCAGGTGTGCAGAAAGGAACTTGAGAAACCCAAGCACAGAGCCCCGAGTTTGCCCCTGGCCAGCATCTCAGGTGGGTCCCCCCAAAATCAGAACCAGGGTGGTCTCCTCCAGGCACAGCAGACAGGCATTTCACCCATGGCCCTCCCATAGCTTTCAAACCGGGAGGAGGGAGACTCAATTTTCTCTACATACCATTTTGAACCTTTTGCAATAAATGTATTAAAGAAAATAAGAAACCAACCAAAAGGCAGTGGATATATGATATGTCAATTTACATAACAAGCAAAATTAAGGAACATATTTACCATTCTGATGACATCAAAAAGGCAAAAAATAATACAAGACTGATGTAGAAAAATGCAATCCTGGAAGAGGTAAAGCAGTCTTGAAGAAGAGAGGGCAGGGATGGCTGTCCCCAGCATGGCGGCTGACTGCACACGGACACAGAGGACAGACACAGACAAGGGTGGAAAAGAATGGAAAAACAGAACGCCTTTAGGACCGAGGGCCAGGCCATGAATTCTGAGAGTGGACACGGAAAACACGACCCACATAAGAAAAAACTGACAAACTGGTCAGATCAAACTTTAGAACTCCCGCTCTGTGAGACGCCTTGTCAGGAGGACAGAAGCCACAGCCCGGGAGCAGAGCCCAGGAGCCACACACCAGTGAAGGCGGCACCCCACATCTGAAGCATTAACCAGCTCCACACTCAACAGTGCACACAGCAGCCAACGAGCAAATGGCAGACATTTCAGCAAAGGGGAGGCACGGGCACAGGAACAACGGCGAGGTGCTCGCCATCAGAGAAAGGCAACTTAAAAGCACAATGAGGCATCACCACATGCCCGACAGGACCACAGAATGAACACAGAGTGCTGGCGAGGCTACAGGAAGATGGGATCCCTGACAGGCTGCTGGTGGGAAGGTGAAACGGCACAGCCCCTCTGAACACAGGGCTAAACAGGCAACCACCATCGTTCGCACAAAAACCTGGACACGAATGTTCACAGCAGCTTAATTCTTAAAATAGTGCAAAACCAAACATAACCCAGAGCTCCTACAACATGCACACGGTTGGAGCGACTGTGGCTCTGCCGTCACCAGAAGCCGACCAGCAAGGAGCAGGAGGGAGCTGTCGGCTCAGCCAGAGCCTCGACGCACTTGCAAGGAGCACACCAGTCCTGAGGGTCACACGCTGTATGACTCCAACCATGCAACATCAACACAGAAAGTCAAAAGTAGTAACATAGGAATTTAGACGCCAAACATCTTGTAGCTAAATGTGGGCTTTAAGGAGATTTAGTGTAACTGCGGATGAAGCAAGGCTCCCAGGCTCCCTCTCCCTCCTCACACTGACCCTCCTATGAGGAAGCACAGGCCGCCCACCCGCACCACTCCTTCCTTCCTGGCTGGGGAATGTCAACACATTTGCAGGCTGGGTGGGTACCCTCCAACGTGGAGCGCAATGAACACTGAACAGCTACACGATTCACAAATGTGTTTACCCTAATCAATCAGTCAGGCCTCCCTTCCGCCACCCCCCCAGATCCTCACAGGGTTGCTGTGAAGACCCAACACAGCACTCACCAAGGCCCTCATGGGGCCCAGCAAACTCACATTTCTACCACCACCATCATGGACCTGGAGGCCCATCACTACGGTGCAGGCGGGAAGTGATGGCACATGAACCACAGGCCGGAGAGGAAGGGTCCAAAGGGACAGAGCAGCTCAAACCCTCTCTGTGCCCACATGCTCTCGGTGGCCCTGTGGTCCTGGGTGGGCAGGGTGGCCTCGTCCTTGGGCAAGTGAACGGGCCCAGACCCTCCTAACCTCAGCAGGGAGTGACCCAGCAAGGAGAGCGTGAAACGTGAGCACAAACAGGAGCCAGAAAGGGCAGAACACGCCTTTATCTGAGGAGGCAGCTCCACAGTAAGAGATTTCATTCCAAGTTATCACCTACTCAATCCTGAGCTTTAAACAAATGCATCTTTTACCCTCACTGTTTTAATTTTGCAGCTGCTAGGTAAGCAGGCATATATAGATGATGTCTCATGCAAAGAATCTCCTGCTAATTTTGAACGATTTTAATTCTAACTTGAAAAGCAAACAAAATGATTTCTGGTTTTTTTCACCCCTTCCTCAGGGTTTATAAAGGTATCAATGCTTTGATTTTACTACTGCTTCCCATTAAAATGTTTGACTTTACAGGCAACAAGAAAGAAAATATAAAAGCCACTTTTTAAGTCCAGATTTACAAAAAATCATCATTGTGTTTGAAAGTGTCTTAAGATTATGGCCTTCGAGTGAATGTCAGGGCAGAAATGTGAAGACCTCTCAAGGAATCACGGGGCTTCCTACTGATGCTCCAAACAAAAGAAACAAAACTGCATGAACACAGAAGAGACTGGCTTTGCTGGCAAACCTTCTCTCGACACAAAATTTTGAAGGGCCTGAGGCCAAGTACCTCTTATATCAGACCTATTTTGGGGTACAGAGAGCAGGCAGTCAGACAGGCACTGTCTGGGGTCACGGGAGATGCTCTGACAGAGCTCCCACACACGAGGGGAGGCCCACACTCCACCTGCATCATCCCAAGCAAAGGGAGCAGGTACCACGCTGGTCCCTGGGTCCATGGTCACCCATTCATGAAACACCCATCTGTGGAGCACCCGTCATGTGTCAACAGCCACGCCAACCATCCTCATGGTGACACGGGACAGAGCACAGCGTGAGAAGTGGCAGATGGAGCACTGCCCCCATGCCCTGTCACTGCACCTGATAGCTTAGATGGACAGAGAAGCTCCTTCACTAGAAAAAAACAGACAAGCTAAACGAACTGAATTAATAACAAAATACTTCCATAGAACAAGAAAAAAAAAAAAGGCCCATTGGATTCACTGATGATTTCCACCAAACATTTAAAGTAGAAACAAAGTAACAGCAATCTTTTTTTAAAAGATTTTATTTATTCACTTGAGAGAGAGCATGAGCAGTGGGGAGGAGGGGCAGAAGGAGAGGGAGAAGCAGGCTCCCCGCTGAGCAGGGAGCCCAACACGGGACTCGATCCCAGGACCCTGAGGGTCATGACCTGAGCTGAAGACAGATGCTTCACCGACTGAGCCACCCACGTGCCCAATGGCCAGCTTTTAAAGCTTCTTGTACAAAATACAAGAGGAAGATCTTGTATTCCCAATTCCTTTCATGGGGCCAGACTACCCTAATTCCCAAACCAGACAAAAACATCACAACAGACGGAAACGACAGTCCAATATCCCTGACGGAGCTGTGGCCGAGTGCTGCCTGGCCTGGCTTCCCCTCCGTGGGAAGGAAACTGCTGACTTTCTGTAGGAGCAGCGGGAACCAAGTACAACTGATCCAGCAGTTCCCACCCCTCTCAGGAACTATGCACATAGGTACCTCACCTGTGTGGCCATACCACTGCCCACCACCCATCCTTTCCCACCTAAGCCAGGTACTTCCCTGGCCCCCAGCCACTCCAGCCTGCACTGTCCCAGCTTGAGTGTGACACTAACAATCCCAAAAACGGGTCCCCAGAGCACATGGGAGCACGCCCAGCATGGCGCTGATTCTCCCAAATCCCACATCTTACGGCAGTGCAACACCTGCCGAAGGTAGTCTGAGTGCACCTATGTGTCCTGCCTTCGAGTACTATCTTTCACCTCTGACCCAGCCAGGCACAAACCTAACTGCTGACCTGTGCCCTCTGCCCTCTCACCAGTCAGAATCTCCTCCACGGTATCTCTTTCCATTAACTGTTAATAACCTTACTGAAGCGAGTGTTCAAATCCTAAATGTGGATTTCAACAAGTGGCACTCAGTTTCTTCTAGCAGACACCTCCTCCTCCTCATCTGTCTCACAAACTCACACAACCTCCTTCTGGACCAGACCATGGGGTACAGATGCCTCCTCCACCCTCTCTACCACCCGTCCCTAAAAGCATGTGTCTATTCCCCTCTGGACACCTAAAATCAGCTTCAGCCCCCCTGTCTGTGGGCGGAGCCCTCCAGAGCAAGGCCCTCCCACGTCACCCCCCTGTCCCCCTGGGGCTCACCCATTTCTGAGCCAGGAAGGCTCAGTCTGCGGGGCCCCATGGGGCAAGGTAGGCGGCTCTTTCCACGTCCCAGCTGGGGGCTCTCAATCCGACCCCTCAGCCCAACCACCCATAGAACACATTCAAGTACCCTATATCCCCGATTCTGACAATCCAGAGGGCTCACAGAAAACCCTCCCAAGCCCCAGTGCCTCTCAGGCTGGACCCTCCTCCTGCAGGTCTCCCGCTAACCCGAACCCTACGGAAACCAAACCTTGGCCAGCACCAGGGTCCTCCTGGCTTCACCTCTCCCACGAGCCACAACCAGCCACACCCCACATCTTTCTCAAAGCACAGCCGTTCTGTCCGTGTCCATTCTTTACCTCTTAAAGCTTGGGGAGCTGTTTGTCTGTACCCGAAACTAAGTCTCCCGTCTCCAGACGGTCTGTCGCCTCAGCTAGCAGGCTCTGCTGTTGAAGGAACTCTTGGCCCTGGCTTCTGGTCCCTCAGCACCTGCACCAGCCCATGTCTGAGCCTGATCTAAGTGACTGGCCATCAGTAAGACAGCCCTGTGTGAAGGCGGGACACAGCCATGGACATCACCAGCAAGTATCCCAGGGACAAGGCCCAGCAGCCATCATCTCTACCAGCATCCACAGGAACCCCTGAAGCAGAGCTCGGGGCCACAGCCCAGCTCTGTCGGAGATGCAGTGGGATGTACATGCAGACTCCTGGTCAGTGCCCTTCGGAAGCAACTGTGTAGCCTGCTGAAAGCTCTCTGCACACAGAATCCACCCCAAACATGACCAGGCTCTGCGGGGCCAGGCACTGGTGTTCAAACACATGAAGGGGCACTGGGGCCTCCAGGCACGTCCAGTGAGGCTCCAGGCCCAGCATGACCGCGTGAAGCTGAGCTGACCTCTGCTTGGCAACAACTCCTCCTGAGGCTCAAAGCCACCCGCGCGGCCGTCACACTCAGGTCACATGCCCAGAACACACCTTCTTCTCCTTCCCCAGAGCACAGGCTACCTCGAGCTGTGTCTGGTCATCAGGCATGAAGCTCGAGATGGCTGCATTTCTCGGCATGCTGGGGGTGGAGCATTTCATCCTGAACCCACTTCACAGGCTAAAGACCACTCCCTTCCCCCTGAAACTGGGAGGAAATGTGAGCTGGTACTCCACTAGGTGGTTTCCCAGGCACCACACACAGGCAGCGTCCAGGAGTGTGCGGCCTGCTCAGCAGAGCGGGGCGCGGGTCAGAGCCCACCCACACCGTCAGGAAAAGGAACAAAACAAGAAAACTCACAGAGGCTGCTCTCCTGCAGTTTATGTTTCGGTCAAACACTGTGGCAATCACCAGAGCGCTGTGAAAAAGAGGAAAAATGGTTAAAAGGAAATCTGTGAAAGAACACAGACCCTGTTACAGGATTTAGAGGCCTCTCTCATTTGCTCAGTGCGTGCTATGTGCAGCGAGTTCCCAGCACCATGGGTGGCTGACCCTGGTCCACCGAGAGCCACGTGAGGCACGCATACCTGAGTGCCAGGGAAGCCACAGGGAGGAAAGCTGCCATGCACAGGGGCCTGGGAGGCAGAATGTGCTCAGCCTGCTCTGGGGGCGCCCAGAGGATGAGAACCAGCAGTGCTTGGGGGGAGCAGGGAAGCAAACAGGCAGGGCTGACATGGACACGGACATGGATGCTCGGGCCCAAGCAAAAGCTCCCCAAGATGGACAGTGAGCACACAGGGACATGCACGGGCAGCCAGTGGAGCCCCAAGCCCTGCCCCTTATCAGAAACCCAACCAAGTGTAAAAAACAGCTATCAGGTCACGTAAAGCCCTCCAGATGGCCAACCACAACCATGCCAGGAGAAAAGGAAGCCTTTTCCAAGCTCATAACATTCATAAGACTTCATTTAAACCCCTCTTCATTAGGTCATCACACTTAATTATTACTGATAAAACAGAAAGCACTCATTTGACTTTGTGTGGCTTTAGTTAACAGAAAACAAAGGATTTGGGGTAGGAGTGGAGACAGCGTTGGTTCTAAGGATGACTCGAGAACTTGCATCTCCTACTAGCCTTGAGAAAATGCTTTTAAAAGTGGGTATTTCAGGGCGCCTGGGTGGCTCAGTCGGTTAAGCATCTGCCTTCAACTCAGCTCATGATCCCAGAGTCCTGGGATGGAGCCCCATGCCAGGCTCCTCGCTCAGTGGAGAGTCTGCTTCTCCCTCTGCCTCTCCCTCCCCAGCTCGTGCTCGCTTGTGCGCGCTCTCTCTCTCTCGCAAAACTAAATAAATAAAATCTTTTAAAAGGTGGGGGGGTATTTCAGACACACGGAGGCCACCTCAAGGCGACATCACCCATCTGCCCTGATAGCTGAGGGCCTGACGCGACCCACTCCTATTTCTACACCTCAATCCTCTTCCTCCCTCCAAAACCCTGGGACATCCCATCGGCACATCCACATTTCCCAGCTCTTCCAGCCTAAACAACGACCTCCTGAATCCAACCAATCCCTCCAGCTGCACCACGTCTCCCAATACCGAGTGGAAGCGGATCAATGCCCCCTGGCACAGATGTCCAGGTGCTGACCCCAGAACCTGTGAACATGCGGCATTACCCGGCAGAGGGCAGTTAAGGCTGCAGGTCAGGGTGCTACACCGATAGACCCCGCAGAGTACAAAGGCCCTGGGACTGGAAGCAGGAGGCAGAGGAGCCCCGAGAGACACAAGTCCCCTTCTGGGGACTTGCCCCGAAGCTGCCATCTGTGAAGGTGGAGGAAGGGCCACAAACCAAGGAACACGGCAGCCTCTAGAAGCTGGACGAGGAACGGATTCTCCCCCGGAGCCTTCAGAGGGAACCCGCCCTGCCGATACCTTGGTTCTAGCCCACTGAGACCTGCGCCAGACAAGTGACCTCCACACCCACACTGCGAAATCCTCCTGCGTACTAAGATTGAAGCATCACCTCATGAGAAAACCCAGGTGAAGCTACGTGCATTTTGCTAAACGGGAAGTCCACACATTCTATGTGTCCATAGAGAAGACATTTTAGAAATGGCAAAACTACAGAGTGCAAAGCCAGTGTGGTGGGGGCCGGGGGACAGGGTGGCTAACTACCCAGAGCAGAGTGGGGGACGCAGGAAAGACAGAACTACTGTTTGGGACCCCACTTGTGGCACCCAACGCTGAATCTGCCAAAACCCACAGAATGGTGCACAGCAGGAGGGAACTTGACTGCAGCAAATGTCAAGGATCCACCAGCAAGTGGGGACCCGACAGTCAAGGGAATGCGCCTGTTACACAGAGCAGCACCACAGCAAGGGCCAGCTTGTGGAACCCTCCACAGGGCAGGTGAGGAGATGTGCTCCTCACAGGCTAGGTGGGCTAGCAGCTCGGGAACCACTGCATGTGGACAAGTAAAGACACAGCCGAGAACGAGAGCCAGGAGGAGGGAGAGAGAGAAGAGAGAGCTGGGACAGCGGGGTGCTGGGCTGGCGCTGCAAGGTCCGCACCGACGCGGGGACTTGGGCTGGAGGCACAGTTGGTTGGCATTCGTGTATCAGAGTGTAAGCAGAGTCCAGGTCTCAGGTCTCAACACAAACCCCTGGAAGCAGCTGATGTCAGGGCTGGGCCAAGGGAACAAAAGATAAGCCTGGAGAATCCTGTCATGCTAGAAAGCGAGAAAGTATTCAAAAGAATAAAAGTCTGAGTCCCGTTGGAAGGACACAGCAGCCAACATGAAACCACTCCCAATGGCCAAAGGTAGAGCCATCTGCGAGGCATAATCAGCAAGTGTTGGACGACAGGCCCCAGGGTAAACCCCAAGGGTAAATGAGACCTCCGTGAGCCCACAGACATCAACAGATGATGAAGTGGGTGAAAAGGGGAGAGGGAATGCCTTTTCCTTATGAGAGAACAGCCAAGAGAGCAGGTGCTGGCCGCCATGCACCTATCGCAGGCAAGACCCAGACAGGCGTGGACACTGGTGGTCAGAGCAGGGAGCACGTGGTCTCCAGTGCCCCAGGAACATGCGTCCCGCATCAATGAAGACAATCCCAGTAGCTTGACAGACCCCACCTCAACCAGGGGACCAAAGGCAGCATCCCCCACGCTGAGTCTGAGGTGGGCCCTGGCCATGACGCCCCCAACAGTCCACCACCACACACTGGCTGCAGTTGAGAGACAACAGGACGTGCATTTCCCACTGTGGGTGCATCTGGTGATAACACGAGGGGAGCTGGTGGGCCCACAGGAGCCTTTCCTACTCTTCCTGGAACTCTCCTTTAAGTCTCAAGTTGGTTCAAAATTAAAATTCTGAAAAGCAACTAAACATCTGAAGATTTCAGTGTCTCGGATCCTTTCACTGGTGAAGCTGAAAATAAATTTAGCAAAACTCGCTCACCAGCTTATTCCCTTTCTCCTCTAAACTCTTGACCGCAAACTACACCTAAAATGAGATTTAAATAATACTGGGCTTAAAAGTAAAGTCACCTTCTACTTCCACATCATACTGGCTTTTGTTAATAAAATTGTAAAAATCAATAAACTTATGGAGATATGTTAATGTGATCTCTCAACTAAAACGTAACTGCCGTTCCTAACGAAAATATGTGTGATATGTTATCCTAAATATATTCTCAGAATTAATGGAAATGTCATCACTACAGTTAGGTTTAACAAGAGCTGCTTTATCATAATCCATAAGAATATGTATTGTAGGAAAAGATATTCACCAAGAAATTCTGCTTCAACATCTGACAGAAGAAAAATGTAGACTTATAACTTCACTGACTCTGGGTCCAGCCAATACTACCAAAAGTTCGTATTTTCTATTGAATTCTTAAAATTTCCTATCAATCTATTTGTCTTAAATTATAATTTTCAAATTATGGAACACTGATTATTGAGGAGAGAAAGGAACAAATGCAGAGAAGAAATGTGAAACCACCCTATAAGCTAGCCAGAACCCCTTTAAGGTTACTGCTCAGTGATGGGCCCATTTCAACAATTCTGGGCTCTGCCCACCCATCTGTGAACACGCCATCCCCACTCAGGGCAGGATGAGCCCACGTCCAGCCAAGGCCCCTAAGGTGTAGCCAAGGCCCCTAAGACAACTCGCAGGTTTCGCTTTGTGTCCACCGAGTGCCCTCACAAGGCCGGCCCGATGGGAGAGTGAACCTGCTCTAAGGAGCTGGTGAGGGGAAGGGCCCCATGAAGACAGCTTAGTTCCAGGCCTTCAGGCTCGTATTAATAAGTGACTCTAGAAGGTGGCTTCTAGTTTTGCCGTGTATGTGAGCTACTTCCCTTCCTTCCAGCCAGCCCCGTAAAACCACAGCAGGCAGCCACTCAGGGGGTGGGGGTTCCACACACTTACCTGAGGGCCTCTTGCAGAACAACAAGACACGTGCTCACACTGGCCCGTGCTCAGCCTCACGTGGGTCAGCAGGACCCAGAGCCTCTAGCTGGGAGGGGAACTGCAGCGAGGCCCAGCGCACACCGCACAGCTCCTGCATTTACTGGCCACAGAGCGATAACTCGTCGAAACCATGCATCACAGAAGCCCCAGAAGGTTCTATCGCTAAGTAACCCTGAGCAGAACCAAATGTGCATGGCACACAGTACCCAGCTCTGGGCATGAGATCCCCTGCGTCTGTCAGTGAGCACACATTATGGTGTGGAAGGAAAGAAGGAAGGAAGTCGGCCTCCCACACAGGCGGCCTCTGAGGAGCTGTGTTGGCTGCAGCCTCGGAACCTGACCACAGGGTCTTGCACACGGCCTCACCTTCAGTCAAGTTACCTTCTGTATTCACAAGTAAACAGCTAAAAATATTCCCTGCTTTACCAATATTCTACCAAACTTAACAAAACAAAGGAAAAATACAGCAATACTTTTAACCAACTATAGACTCTGAGATTAGTTCAAGAAATCAACTGTGTGGGTAGCTATGTATGTAACCAGTTTCTAATACTGTTCTTTTTTTTTTTTTTAAGATTTTTATTTATTTATTTATTGAGAGAGAGAGAGAGAATGGTAGAGAGAGAGCATGACAGGGAAGAAGGTCAGAGGGAGAAGCAGACTCCCTGCTGAGCAGGGAGCCCGATGTGGGACTCGATCCCGGGACTCCAGGATCATGACCTGAGCCGAAGGCAGTCGCTTAACCGACTGAGCCACCCAGGCGCCCTCTAATACTGTTCTGATTAAATTTTTAAACTACTCTAATTTTACACTTTCAGAACAAAACTGGCTTACCTAGAAATACTAGCATGTTTCAAACAAACACAGGTCTGATAATTTTGGCCAAATATAATTATGGAAGCTCCCACAGGCCTGAGGTCCCCTTTCCTCAGCCGGACGAAGCCAAGTGGGTGAGTCACCAGCCCCCCTTCCACACTCAGAAAGGGGCTGTGAAGCGTGGCCCCAGGCCAGCCATGCACGCTGCCTGCCGGGCCTTGGTCGGGCTGGAACGCGTCTCCGGTGCCTTCACCTGTTTGCTTTCGCTGGAGGAGCTTATATGATACTTCACCAGGATTTCCCAACACAGAGAAATGGTCCGTGTCAAACAGAAAGGGACTTTTCTTTCTCGTCCGCGCCAGGGGGAAGCTGCATGCCTCCACCTGTGCTGAGCTCCAGGCACCTGGTTTTCAGAGGGTACGGCAAACAGCACATCTCACCCCAAACTCAAGTTCTGTTAGCCTGTAGAATGTTTTTTGGAAAAAAAAAAAAAAAGCAAAATACACCGTCTTTACCCTAAGTAACACTCATCCTGTCACTCTGAAGTAGAGGAACTATATTTATAGCTCAACACCAGACTAATGTTTATTATCCATCCACACTGTTTGAAAGTGCAAATCACATCATTTTTTGAGTAAAATGCAGGACCTGCCCATGACTCAATCTTCCTTCCCTGAGTCGTAGAAGCAAAGCTCACACCAGTTAACAAAGTGGTAAAACACAAGAAACTTCTAAGGCACTTTTATGTCCCAGCAGAGCCACAGTGGAGGCTGAGTGGTGTTTACCAGGCGGACAAGTAAGCGCACTCTGGTCACTAACCACCATTTAACTTTTCTTAAAGAACAAAAGGGTTATCTTCCCTCTGGAAGTCTGCCATTAAGAAACGCTGAGTGAGAACAAGACGTAGCTTTGAGCAATGCTTGCCATTTCCTGATTTTTCAGGACAATCTTGCCCTCGAGGAAGAGATCTGGGACTCTCAATCCCCAGGCCCTGCCCACGCTGCAAGCTGCTTGCTGGGCCTGCTCCACAGGCCGAGTGGGCGCTGGCGCGGGAGGGCCCTGCGGCGCTGATGTCAACAGGGGCTTGGCTTACAAAAGAGTTTCAGGTGAGGAAATCACTAGAAGGTGATGCGGGCAACAGCCGGCTCCTTTTTCTTTTTCTTCTTGCAAATTAGCTTCTGATGAATGGTGAGAAGGCGTTTTACCGATAACGCACAACCATTTGGGCCATTTTAACTTTGTGTTTCACTGTTCCTAAATTACAAGTGGCTTTTCAGGAAGGCCTATTTACTTTTCCACAAAATAATTATTCGGTCTCTTAATCTGTGTATAATGCTTAAGAAAAACGGGTTTTTTAAACTGACCATTTCAAAACACGAATAAATCTACCTAAAAACCGCCTTTCTGGTATTTGTTAAAGACAGAGAAGGTCAGTGCATATCACCAGGAGGGAGAGAACCTCCACGTTCCTTCGGGAGGTGAGCCTGTCTCACGGCCGTCCGAGGAGGTGAGGGCCACAGACTGACCCTCCTTGGGCGCCTGCCCTGAGCCCAGGCCCCCTTCTCACTGTTACTACCACCCCAGGTCCTTTCATCAGGCATTTCTACTTCATTTCCACAATTACATTCTGATCTCAACTGTCTACTTTTGCAGGACCCACTGGAGAGTTTGTGAAAGTACAATTAAAGATATCACGGTTTTATCATGAGCCAGGATTAATGGGTTTAAAAGCTGACAATTAAAATGTGGTCACTTATTACAATCCAATGGAGGCAGGTCTTGAAGGACACACCCCAACCGATACTCCTGGGGCAGGGAGGCGCGCGCCGGCAGCGTCCACCAGGCTCCCCAGCACCATGACTCACCTCCCAGCCCGCCCTCCCGCCCCCGGATGCCCGCAGTCCAGATGGACGGGAAGAGCTGGAGCACAGGTTCCCTCAGAACCTGCCAAACTGGCCCAAAAGCCTGCTGGGCGCGGCTCCAAAGGGCCCATCCAACGCTGGGATGGGCGCAGGGAGAGGGGACAAGAGGGGCCTTTTTCACAGAAACTCCCAGGTAAATTAGGAGAAATCAGGAAGGTGATGAACCAGGAGCCTCCAGCCCCCCTGCTAGCTACTGGTGTCCATGTGTGTGATCCCAGCAATTACTCGGGCGTGCCCAGGGAGTGAGAGAACCCAACCTCTCCGAGATCGAAGGATACGCTGGAACCCAGGGAGTTTCTGAGGATAGACGCTGGCCTCTGCCACAGTCACTCCTCTCTGGTCCTTCATGCTCAGTGAGTGGCTCAAAATGAATCCCAGCTCAGAAAGGTCAGTGTTCTAAACACCCACCTTTATACCCTCCCAACACCTCCCAAACAAAAGCTGCGCTTCCCAGACACATGGTGGGGCCCTACCAGACCCCCCCCACAAGACCCCCAAAGAAGGGGCTCAGCTCCACCCTCTCTGCAACAAGTAGTCTGCAAAGCCACCCTCACTCCGACGCGGGCAGACTGACCAGTGCAGTCACTGGTCCCTTCAAAGCCCTCTGCCAAGTGTCACTTACCAGGAAGTGAGTCGAGAGACTGGGACCCTCTCATGGTGCAGAGCCAGCTCACTGGACCCCAAGCCTGTCTTTCCTTTTCTGAATAACGGATGGTGACCCTGGAGTAAGATGTGCCGGTGCCCCTCTGCCTCTAAACATTTAGAGGCTTTGTATAGGAAGCACACTCCGGAGAAAAGAGCTCACTGGTTGCTGTGCAGGCCACCGGCAGGCTGGTCCAAGCGTCCAGGGGCCTGTGACCTGCCCTGGTACCCACAGACTCAGGCTGACCCACAACTTCTACACCCATGCCACGCTAAAGCCAGGCTTAACATTTATCAACGTCTTCCCATTCGTTGATATTTTGCTTTATAATATCAGAGATCAGTAGCAACAATAAGCTCTGAAGTTGCAGAAAGCAAACTTGCCTGTGGCTAGAAAAGCCTCCTTTCCAAAAGCCCAGAGCCCTGGCCGAGAATCCTGGGCCCACATGTTAGGGTCGGGACCTCATGGTGCCATAAGAAGTTTTCCCTGAAGTACGGAATGGTGTGCGTGATGGCCACTCATCCTTCTGTATGGCTCTGGACGTGGAGAGCTCCTGCTTTCCAGGTGAGCAAAGCCTCACTCGGGTCCCATTTCCTTTGGCAACCATTTAGCCCTGGGCCCTGCTTTCTCCCATCAGGCTGGACCAAAGAGGGTCCCTGGAGAAAGCAGGGACACAGATTCCTGTGAAGCTTACAGCTCTCAGATAAACGTTAAAGTGAAAAACACGTGTGTTAGGATTGTTTGCACTCTGAAATGGGAACGACCACGTAAGGAGCCAGATCCCCCTGAAGTGATGCGTGTCTGCTGCCGAGCAGACTGTCGGGACTTCTCAGCACAGAGGCAGGCCGCGCCCTCATGCAGAGCTGGGCCTCAGCGTCCGCCTTCAGCACATGCCTGACCCAGCACCTGTCTGCTGCAAAACTCTGGGCAAATGTCCTGAGCACTGTCCCTTGCTCGTCCTCAATGAAATGGGAAGAACCACAGCCCCTACCCAGACCTCACAGCACGAGAGAGTACCAACCTAAACAAGTTTGACTGACCCGTGACTGACGTCAACAATGAGTATGTTTTTTGCTTTCATTCTCTAGTTACAGAAGAACTTCCAAAAAGTTGAGGGGCAAGAAAGCAGCGGGCAGTGCCTTCCCTCAAGCCAGTTTCCAGTGCAGTGGAGAGCAAGGGCAGCAGGTGGCCAGTGGGGGACAAGGCGCAGGCAGGACCTGGGAGCTGGCAGAGTCTCCCCAAGCAGCCTGGCCCTCGCTGCCCCGAGGATCCACCAGCAGCCGCGGGCTTGGGCGAGTGAGGGACGCAGGTGCAGGCAGCCTCCCTCTGCCCCCTGGGCCTCCTGGCCTCAGGCCAGCTGTTCTGCAGGACAGCATCTCCGTAGACCACAGCCCTCTTGCTCCGCCCTGCACTTCCCCAGGTGGACGCAGCTAGGAGGAGCCAGGTCTCTTTATGACTTCCTCGGAAGCGCTTTATCTCCCTCAACACGGATCAGAATCCTCAGGCTCCTCTGGAGGCTTCGCTTTGATGTGAGAGTCAAGATTGAGCGATAGAAGCCCCAGCCGCACGTCACAGGCGGTAAACAGCCCTGAGGCCCCTTTCCTGGCCCTCAAATCCTGGAGACAGGGGACAACAGTGAGAACAGAGTGATGCTCCAGTCCCCAATCCCTCTGCACCCACATGGAGGAGCTGCAGGAGCCGAGACCCTGGCTGACCTCTGAGCTTGCTGCCTGCTGGGCAGGCCGGCAGCTCCTGTGGGCACCCAGGGATGCCTGAGGCAGATGTTAAGACCTGCAGGGTCTCACACACAAACCTCAGGGCGGCACCTCCTCAAGAGCTGTGGGAGGGAGCTTCCACGACCCGAGCACCATTCTGAAATCCGTTTCCTAGTAAAAGTTGCCAGGTAAGTATTTCACCTGTGACTAACACAGAGGCTGCCACCGTGCGCGCTCAGTGCCCCTCCCCAGCTACTTAAACCACAAGAAGTGGAGACCTGACATTCTTCAAATCAAAGAAACTTATTTCAGTCCAAGGACAGAGTAACAAATCAGAGTACAAAAATTAACTTAAAAATCCACTCCACTGGGAACACATCTATTTTGCACTTTTCCCAAGCAAAAAAACATCAGATCCAGAAAGTGGGGCATGACGTCACAGGTGCCAAGACGCCTTCCGGAGGCTCAGCTGGGCACACACAGCATAAGTCCAAGGGCCGAGGAGGCTGGACGTGCGCTCAGGAGCCTGGGCATGCTGCAGTCCACACAGGGTTCTGGTGTTTTAATCCTTTCATCAGGAAACCAGAGAAAATATATTGTCCCTACCTCACAACCTCTAGAGTGCTGATTTTCGTTCTAAAGGCACTGACAATGAAGCATGCTAATAAATGTTGCCTCAAGTGAATTTCAAGGGCAAGTCCATAAAAATTTGAAAATTAAGGCTGGACAAAATGCAGCCCCCTCAATAAAAGCAGCTTCTTCTTGCCGTGCTGCTGAGCCTTCCCTAGGAACTCCTTCCAAGGTGAAGGCTATGGCAGTGAAGTTCCAGAATGTCTCTCAATAGAACACACACATACACGCTCAGAAGCACAGCTGATGTGATCGAGTCACGAGCTCCCCTCCTGTGCTTCTTCCACACCATCCAAAACACCGATCCCCTTTATCTAAGGATCTGCTAGCCACAGGCCAGCCAAAGCCTCTAGAACATTCCTCCTAAACACCCACAAAAAAGGAACTCCACTCTTGAGCTGCTTCTTTTCTATAGATCACCCTTAAAATTATACTATCAGCTCACTAATACCTATTTCTTATGGGAAAAGTGCCCCACTGGCTGCTTCTCGTGCACAGTGCTGTCACGAGGCTATGATCCCAGGGAAAACCCCAGAGGTGCATCTGACCCCACCACAACTCTGACAGACTTTACCTGGAAATGGCGGCCACAAAGGGCTGCAGCTCCTGGGGCTCGTAGGCACGCGCAAAGGCCCAGCACACGTAGCAGGCGGCGTCTCTAACGTTGGTGCCCACGCTGCAGGAACCCCGCTTCTCCTCATAGGTCAGCGCCTTCAGGATCACAGGGACCACTGGGCACAGGAGACAAAGACAGTGAGTACGGGCACCAGAGGCAGGCGTGGTCCAACCCAAAGCCACCTGGTCAGAAAGCAAGCGTTTGGAAGGAAAAGAGAAGTTGGCCAGCTCAAATCAGGCGGAAACGTTTTTTAAAAGCTGCCCACAATGACACGAACAAGTGAAAGTGGGTTCAGAACGGCACAGAGATGCCTGGGTTCTGCTGGCCACGGGGACCACAGAAGTGAGACCACTTCTTCTGGGCAGAAGTTAGCGCCTAATGAGCAACCTCGGGGAGGAGAACCCAGGGGTGCAGGGGTCTTAAGTCACTCAGTTTCAGAATCGAGAGCCAGGATGACAAAGTAAATCAAGCCTAGGGCTACTTCTGTGTTAACTTTAGGAATAATCAAGATAGATTTAAATTATCTAAAATATCTGTAATATATGAAATAATTTGAAGTGCCTAAGATTATCCTTCTGGTTCCATTAAAATTAGTAATTTAATACTGCACATGTGATTTCTGATGTAAAAATACTAGAAAATTTTAAGATACATGGTCAAAGTATTGGAATGTTTAAATAAAGGAGCTAAAATTTTAGCATATTTATCTGTTAAATTTGTTAGATTCATATATTTCAAGTACTTGCGAGGAGTCTGTTTATTAAGATATGTAAACTACTTCAAAAGAAAGTAAAGTATGTTGCATTCATGCATAGGACTTAAAAAATATAAGAGAATTTAATGTTATGAATGAGCCAATTTTTTAAAAGCCTCTTAAAATGATTATAAGAAAATGTGATAGAAAAAAAGCCTAAGAAAAAATTTTAATTTGCAATTCAAAGACAGAATATTAATTTTTTTTAGAAGTCACACTAAATGGGATTTTCTGAAAGACCATGCTCTAAGCCCCAATCTACTGATCCAAACCAATAACGATGCTGCCATAAAGCCCACTGACAGCTCACCCTAGTGTTTAGAAAGCATTAAAAGTAGGAATCAGTGAGCATCCGTTCCCAGAGGAGACAGAGTGACCGCATGTCCCCGCTCCCAGGTGCTGGTGGCGCTTGAGCATAACCGCTTCCAGTGAACAACATCTGACCCCTCCCACGGTAGGACACAGTTGAAGGGTGGAGGACACAGCCCACACCCTGAGGGGCGATCAGCTGCATGAGGTCGGAGGGGGGAGCGTGTCATTCTATCAGTGCATACGGCCAGAGCCTCCTGTGTTCCAGCAGCCTCACACCTCAGGCCACACATTGCTAACGCAGTAGCGTCCCACCCCGGGGCAGGTGTTTGCTGCAGACGAGCATCACACATTTGCCCAGTCAACAGGCACGGGGACAATGACAGGGATCGACCACTGACAGAAGAAAGAATGAAGCTAAAAGCCAGCACACCACGTGACCCAAAGGCAGGACAAGAGGGGACCAGCCTCAGCCCCTTGCGCACGTGTGCGCCAGGGCCCGCCCAGGACTTGGGCGCCGTCACAAGCCCCTGACTGTACCCCTCACGCCGTCCCATCTAACAAGAAGACTAGCAAGGTTACATGCACATGGTCTGAGAAGATGCTCCAGGTCGGGGTTTAAGAAAAATGAAGGACCAATTTCCTGAACATGTAACTATCATCCCAGAAATTATCTTCCAGGAAAAGGTACCTAGAAATAGCCTTGGGCAAAAAATCAAAAGAAACAACAGTAGGACTATGAATATCAAACACAAATTTCCCCTCTGCCTTTCTGCATCTAAGGATGTTTGATTCTATATAAATAACAACAAAAAGTAGATCTGATTCTATACACTTTTTATATACATACAGTGATCATTTTTATTATAAAATATTAACAAAAATTTACTTAAAATTACATAAGTATACTCCAAAATAAATTATTAACAAACAAAATGCTCAAACACATGGTGTTAGCAGTTACATCCCTCTCAGCCAGGAGAGAGGATGGGACAAATCAAGGGCACCTGCACTAGCTGTCCCATGACCACACCCACACTGAGCACGCTAAGGACCCCAAACCTGGAGCCCAGCCACCTGCTGAGTTCTCATTTCCTCAAGCGAGCGGCAACAGGACAGCCCATGTGGGACGTGCCCGTCAAATGCCACAACGGCAGAGAATTGGGCCTCTCTCCTACGTGTGTCCCACCTCAGTCAGAGGCCACACACGCCATTTTCTGGGGGCACAGCTCAGGGCATGGTGGTCATCCCACAGCCGCCCCTCCTCACGTCCCCGTCGAGCCGAGGCCCACCCTGCCCACAGCAGCCACACCTCTAGTGAGGACCCCGCCACTCCTCACCCCATTCTTGCCCAGCCCCTCCGTCACTGCCGTACCACCACCCTCTCTGCTCACTTCAGAGCACAGCAGCCTGCCCAAGTGGCTCCCGGGGCTCCCTCTCAAGAGGTCCCAACACCCCCATGCCTTGCATCTCTCTAGGCCACACTGGAGTGCTGCCTCTCCCCCCTGCAAAGGCCCTGGATCCATGCCAGGCAAACTTTGCTGAGCAGGCTCTGCCTCCATCAGTCAGCACACCAGAAACTAAGCTCAGTTTTCTGAAAGAACACCTATCAGTCCTCATGAATGTCTAATGAAGATCACAATTAAGACTCACGGAGCATGTACAAGTGCCAAAGCAAACGAGACAGCACTATCACAGCTGCTGTAGATAAAGTAGTTAAATCCAATCAGTGATTTTTAAATTATTAACTTAAACTAAACCAACTCTGTAATGCTTAAAATGGGTCTTCAGTGGTTCTGCCTGGAAAAATTCCAGGTCACCTGGAACTACTCCTAGTTTTCTTGTGTCGTTCACATTCACTTTCCATGCTAACAGGGCAGTCCATTCGCGGTCCAATGGATGTCAAAACTAAGAGGCTGTGGCACCTTTAGGAGGAAAGCACCATATAAAGGCAGTATCACTGCCACACCAGGGTCCCTAAGACCATCGCTGTAGCTCAGCCACCCAGACAGCTCCGGGTAAGACCGTTCAGCAATTCTGTAGCCTGAGGGGAATCTGGATGCTAACTGCTGAGTCCCAATTTATCGGTCCACTGGACAAAATCAATTTCAAGACAGACAACTAGGAGTGACAGTGGCCAGTGCTGTGGATATCGACTTCAGGACTGCTCAGTGCCACCTGCGAGAAGCCCACCTCCACATGGACACAACACCCACCCCAGGTCTGCTCGACCTTGAGGTCACTCCATCACACCCCCAGGTCTGACCCCAAGTGAGAGTGGGATGGTCTTCCAAAGCGTCACTTTGTTGGCCCTCCACCACAACTTGCACATAGATCATGTCACGGTCTGACCAACATTGTTGGGCAAACCGCCAGCCTAGTTAGTGGGTCCAACCTTGGTCCATCTGGCCCACCGTCTCCAGGAGTGGGAAAAGGTCAGCTTCTGAGTGATGGCACTCAGGCTCAGCCCTACAGGACAGGGATAGCAGACCAGCGGGGAACGCAGGCCACAGTGACCGCCCCCCACACACACACACACCCTGACTTTATCCCCAGCACCCACACATGCCCATGTGCCGTGTCTGACAACATGCAGGTACTGGACTCTGTCCTCCCACAGAAACAGGTCAGAGAAGTAGAGGCCCATGCTGCCCAGGCCTTGAGGGGCCTCCCACCAGCAGCACCCACCCATGTGGACGTCTAGCCAAGCTCCACCCAAGTCTCCTTGGCACAGATGTCTTCGAAGTCTTGAATCTGTCATTCTGCTCAGAAGCCTCTGGTGACCCCTCCCTAACACCGGCAACAGACATCAGCGGCTGACCCTCCAGTGCAGGTGGAGAAGTGGCTGCCAGCAACCGACAAGGGCCTCGATGCTGGACAAGGTCCCACAGAGAAGACAGTGGGGACATTCCCCTCATGATCGCTGGAAGGGGAATCTGACTTGCAGAAAGTAAAACAGTTCAGAGGAGAAAAAGTCAGATGGTAGATTTCTTTAACAAGAAAATTGAAAACGTGATCCTGTCAGCTCCGATTCATCCCAAGGTGGCACCAAGAGCAGCGACCTCAGGGTGCAGGGGGCTGGGCAGGGTCACTGTGGCCACCAGACTCCGGGCACCCTCCAGCCTCTTGTGTGTAAGAGACAGACCAACCTCAGCAGCCACGCAGGGCACCCAAACAAGCTCCCACAAAGCCTGGGCGGATGTGGTGGTATATGGAATAGAAACAGTCATTAACCCAAACTTTTTTAAGAAGTCATTATCAGAGAAAAAGTTTAAAATCTAACCACTTTGTCCAGATTCAATAGGTTTAAAATAAGGAAACTCTTCAATAGCTTTGAACAAAAACCTTTCTCATGGTTCCAATTACACACTGCAAATGCATGTCAAATATATAAGATTCCCCAGAGGGCTTCCTTTTGGCAACCCAGAGTTCTGCAATGTAATTTAAATACCCTTCTCTCTAGACAGCATGTCATTTGTCTAACACCAACCGCCTAAGGACAAAGCAGCCTCCAGGTGAGAGAAACAACTTAACCCCCAGAGTGCCACGGCCCCACTGCGGGGCCTGCACAGTGTGCACCCAGGGGGCAGGAGGGACCGGGGCCTTCCTTGCAGAGGTAGAAACCATTCATCCATAAGAGAAACCATCACACAACCAGCACAGAAGTTACGTCTTCTGGTAAGTCACAAATTACACTAATTTAAAAAGCAAACTCCTCACTGAGGGCGTTTGCTGCATGGAGCCGAGTGTCCAGGAGGCACTGGGATGATGCCTCCCAGGGATGCAGCAGGCCGTGCCACCCCATCACACACCGGGGCTGCATGCAGAGCCTCACGCAGACCCAGGGAGAGCACGGTCTTCCCAGGATCAGGTGTGCACAACACCACAGACTTCCACTTCAGCCACCAGTAGAGCCATCATACCTTCCTCAAAAATGCAGTCCAACTTGCTCAGAAAAAAAGCCAGTGCTGAATGTGCTAGGGGGCAAGAGGAAATGACAGACAGAATATCCAGTTCCATAGACGTTTTCGTTTCCAGTTCCCACAGGACATTTCTGAAAAACTGCCCCAAAGGCCTTGGCTGGCCTGCAGGCAGCACTGGCCACTCCACACAGAGGGGAAGTAAGGCTTGTGTGCTGGCCTTGCCTTGGTTGGTGAGGGACCCCAGCCCACGGCACTGGGAGAGCTGTTGGGGGTCAGCGCCTGGCCCATGCACCACCTGGCTCCCACCCTCCCTGCCCCAGTGGGAGCACCCATGGAGCCCGCTCCTGTTCCACGGGAAAGTCACAGGGCTATGTGGGCCTGCAAACCTTTCCACGCATCTTCCCCATCTACCACCGCCCTCGGTGTGCAGCTGAGAGCTGAGGTGCGTCTGTTGTGAGGCTGCAAACAGATGTTCCTTCAGTGGGCACCATGGGAAGCTCACAGTCCAGGCTGAGTGGACGCCACCATCTTCACAATGCACACTAGCCACAAGAGAAACGAGGAATGCACTGTCTCAAGACAGGAGCCCACAGTCTTACCTGGGGGCAAGAACTTCTGAAACCATACAATCACAAAGCAAGACTGCGGCAAAGGACAAGCAGCACCTACTCTCCCACTGAGCCTGCCCGACCCCCTGCTATCAAAGGTAGCTCCTGCTGCCCACAGCGCCCAAACGACACTGAGCCCACGGCAGACCTGGGCTTCCCCTGCGAACAATTCAGGAAGTCAAACAGCTAGAGACTCAGATTAAATCCATTTCACAGGTCATAAGGAATTTGGGGACACCGGGGCTGCCCCCAAGCTCTCCAGGACACTGCCAGCCCAGGTCTGCACTGTCCCCAAACCATCCAAACTGCCCACAGAATTGTTCCTTAGAAAGTGGGGACTATGTTCTCAAACTGAATTTTTCAAAATGATTTGTCTGAAAACAATAAAACAAAATACTTTCTCAACTCTCTGACTGCCTCTTTATCTGTTCCATTAGAAGTTTCATAATGTGGGCGCCTGGGTGGCTCAGTTGGTTAAGCGACTGCCTTCGGCTCAGGTCATGATCCTGGAGTCCCGGGATCGAGTCCCGCATCGGGCTCCCTGCTCAGCGGGGAGTCTGCTTCTCCCTCTGACCCTCTTCCCTCTCATGCTCTCTATCTCTCATTCTCTCTCTCTCAAATAAATAAAAATCTTTAAAAAAAAAAAAAAAGAAGTTTCATAATGTGACCTTGTATGTCAACTATATTTCCATCATCACAAAAATAAATAAATGGCAAGAGGTGGATATACTGCATGGCCCAGTGAGTCCACGCTTCAGCATTTACCCCAGAGAAATGCAAGACTCACCTCCACACCGGCAGCTGCCACGAACGCCCACAGCAGCTTCGCTCACCATCCCCAAACACCAGAAACCACGCACACACCCTTCAGTGGGTGAATGTGTAAATGCACATCGTGCTACGGAGTACTATCCACCGGTGAAAAAGGAACAACCTGGAGATACACACAACCAGCCAATGAACCTCAAGAAACTTTGCTGAGAAACCCAATGAGGCGGACCGCGAGCTCCCTGAAGGTGACACCGCTGAACTGGTGCGGCTGCAGAAGTGGGGGCCGTCTGGCCGTTCCAGGGCTGGCGCCAGGACGGCAAACAGGCTTGGCTGGGAGGGCCTCCGCTGCTCGTCCGTGGTGGCCGGTGGGGGCAGGGGGTGGGAAGGGATGCAAGGAAAGGCCCGACTCCCAACACCACCACCACCTGACTGGCAGTATGGAAGTCCGGGCTTCACAGGAGGCGCCCTGCTCAAGGGCAGCACCGCACCTCCTCCACACATTATTACACC
The DNA here is from genome assembly GCF_037043125.1 of Eumetopias jubatus. Lineage (NCBI taxonomy): Eukaryota > Metazoa > Chordata > Mammalia > Carnivora > Otariidae > Eumetopias > Eumetopias jubatus. The sequence goes on from NW_028274816.1 coordinate 81,022,493, forward strand.
AAGGGTGTGAGGCGAAGCGGGGATGCTAACAAAGTAGTAAGAAAACCAGTGAGGTCAGATCACGAAAGTTCCGACAAGGAGGGCAACATGGGGGCTCGGCCGGGCATGTATTTCAACCTGCGGTCCAGCCGTAATGTGAACCACGTGGTGCAAGGCTGGAGGGCAAGAGTGGGGAGCCACAAGCCCCCATCGGCCCTGGAACCGGGCTGGTATCTCCAGCTCCGCACACTCCCCATGCCAACTGCACAATGAACACAGGCCCACCAGCGTTACCCAGACATCCGTGACGTGCACAACTCGCTAATGAACACAAGTCACCAGAGAAACCCCAATGATGAGAGATCACAAAATGTTTCTAAAATGAAACCATAACATGACTAGAAGAAAAAGGCAGGCAAATGTTGTCTATTCTCAGGACGGGGAACAAATTTCTAAGGATGGAAGAAATCCCAAGGAAGTGACTGGCAGATGTTACTGTATAAAGTGATGGGACCTCAATAGATCAACACACCAAAGCAAGTAACAAAGGTGAGTAAGTGTCCCACAGTGGCCATTACATGTAAAGAGCTCACACGCACCCAGAACTATGAGCACTCCAACTTAGAGAAGATGAAGGTGAAAAGAAAGGGTGAGCACACCTGATGGCCAACAATAATCCCCAGACACACATGTTAATGCAGCAGGTGAGAGGCCGTGGGTGGAACGTCTACAGGCTGACCCTGAACCAGCTACCCCACTGCTGGGCCCTTGACCCCAAGGACATGGTACAAGGCACCATTCTGTGTGCAAAGCCCCTCACACGGAGTCAAGAGCGTGACCCAGCAGTGGGGGCAGCCCTGCAGTCACGTGGCCTCAGTGTGGCCTCAGATCCCCACCTGGTGCCGTGTGCTTCCTGGGAGGCATCTCCAAGTTGTCCTGAGCGCCTGCACTGGTGCAGCCACGGTTTGTAACGCAGAAGGAAACCCATGCTAATGAGAATGGAGGGTTAAACCAAACCAGAGCACGCAACACAATTCACGCTGCCACCCAAGACAGCGTCTCACGACAGGAGAACACCCGTAACCTCAGTGAGACACTGTACTGTGACCCACGTACTGAATTCTGATGATGATCAGTACTCTCAGCGCCAGGCCCTTCTCTAACTCACGGGAGGTAGGGACACTTCATCCACCACAAGACACAGGGTGACAGCCCCCAGTGAGCCCAGGACTGGACTGCAAGCGTCACACTGAGGGACTGCTGCTCACTCAGGGCCCCTATGAGCCAAAACAGCAACAGTGCTGACTTCCAGGCAGTGAGATTTCTGGCTCCTCACAGCGCCCCCCCCCCGGTGACACCCCCACAAGGCCCCCGACAGCAGTACCCCCAGCAGAACTCCCCAGCCCACCCGTGGGGTAGAGGCAGGCACTAGGGAGGTGTGGCCATGACACAGAACACGCCATGAAGCCCGATCGCTGACCTTCAAGGCCATGGGCTCCTCGTCACCTATGCCACGAGGCATCCTCTGAGTAAGCTCTGGCACCTCGTCCCTCCCCCCAGTCCCCTGGTTGCCAGGAGGGTTAAGGAAGGGGCCAAATGTCAAAGCAAGTGCCAGTCTGATTGCTGGGTGGTTTCCACAAGGCAGGGCAAGCAGGTGCACCTTCTACAGGAACACCTGCCTAGACTATCCCGAAAGTCTGCGGTCTGTCTGGTGGCCCTCCAGTAACCTTGGGCTCAACACATTCTACCATTTTACCATCACATCACTGAAAACACAAACTTCAGACACTTAATTAAAGACATCAAAACAGTGCTTTTTTTAAAAAAAGAATTTTTAAATGTCACTTTTTGTGGACTGTACTGTAAACTAACCTGAGAAGGATCTTTTTACTATTTTAAGAGATAATCCCACATTTCTTTTTAAAAAAATCAATTGAGGGTCGCCTGGGTGGCTCAGTCAGTTAAGCGTCTGCCTTCAGCTCAGGTCATGGTTCCAGGGACCTGGGATCGAGCCCCACGACGGGCTCCCACTCAGCGGGGGCCTGCTTCTCCCTCTGCCTGCCACTCCCCCTTTTCCCCCTTGCTGTGCTCTCGCTCTCTAATAAGATAGAATCAACTGAAACATACCCACACTGGGACAGAACATAAGCAAAAGCCCCTCCCTGCTCCTGCAAACTAACCCTTCAGAGTGTACAAGTGCCGTTTCCTGCCAGTCTGGCTCTGCGGGCAACACCGTCCGGCCACTTCACCCGGCAATGAGCTACACGGAGGGGACCAGGGCTGCCCAGTGACACAGGCAAAGGCTTTGCTGCCCAGGGCCCAGAACACAGAGTTGTTCCTGGTGCCCTCCTGTGCCAGGCTGTGCCCCACTACATGTCCTCCGATCCTCCTCCACGGCCACCTCCCACCTGCCCTCTGAGGTTCCCATTGGAAGGACGTGCCAACCGCTGAGGGGCTCCCTGGATGCAGGCTGGGTGAGTCCATGCCATCCAAGCCCCAGAGGGTCCAGAGGTCCCAGGTGGGCCGAGCCTTCTTCCCAGATTGTGCATGATTTCAGAGCAGGGCACTGCTCAGTCCATAACCTCGGGGTGCAAAAACATCACCTTTAGGAGCACAATTTTGTTTCTAAAGATTTTATTTATTTATTTGAGAGAGAGCCAAAGCGAGAGAGATCCCAGAGGGAGAGGGAGAAGCAGACTCATTGTTGAGCAGAGAGCCCGAGGCAGGACTCGATCCCAGGACCCTGAGATCATGACCTGAGCCAAAGGCAGATGCCTCACCAACTGAGCCACCCAGGCGCCCTACAACTTTTTTTTTTTTTTAAAGATTTATTTATTTGAGAGAAAGAAAGAGCACAAGCAGGAAGGGCAATGGGAGTGGGAGAGAGAATCTCAAGCAGACTCCACACAAAAGCACAGAGCCTGACACGGGGCTCCATCTCACGGTCCCAAGATCACAACCTCAGCTGAAACCAAGAGTCAGACGCTTCACCGACTGCGCCACCCAGACGCCCCTGGGAGCGCAGCTTTTTATGATAAGACTGGGGTGTCTGCACTCCCCTCTCCCTGCAGACACCTTATATCACCCTTTCAACACTGCCAACAGGTTCTCAGGTGGTAGTCCCAGCCCTGGCCATCATCAGAATGACCTCTGGTGCTCCAGAACATAAAACACGGCTGCTCGGGTACCTCCCCAGAGATGCTGGTCCAGGAGAGTAAGCCACATCTATGACAAGAAGCCTGGGTCACAGGCGGCCCCCCACCCTCTGGCATCAGGCTGGGACCCTCCACTGGCAGAACCTTCCACAGACGCTTAATACTCACAGCTTCAGAAGCTGGACCACACAAAGTAAAAAATATATATATGAAATCTGCGCTCAGATTAACAAAATAAATAAAAAAACAGAAACAAGCCTTACTCTTTATAATGAAAAGATCCTTTTTAAATACGTGAAAGGCAGAGCACCTGAGTAGCCCAGTCAGTTAAGTGTACGACCCTTGATTTCAGCTCAGGTCTTGATCTCAGGGTCATGAGTTCAAGCCCCATACTGGGCTCCACGCTGGGCATGGAGCCTACATTAAAATAATAACATATTACATGAATAATTAAACCATGTGAAAGCCCAATCTGACAGCTGAGAAGGTGTTAATGCCAACTGCTGCGGTCTGAGTCACGATGTCACTCTGGACCCAGTGTGTGTGCAACCAACAAGCACACTCCAGTCCGACAGAATGCGGCTGGGACCCCTGCCCTGGTGACCGAGCACCAACCTGCAGACACCTTGGTTTCCTAGCTCCCCATCAAGGGGTTCTCCCCACCTCTTTACTCAGGGCCCATCTGTAGCTGCCCTCTTAAGGCTTCACATCTCTGGTTAGCATTTAGATACCTGCACCTGCCCAAGAGCCGAACTCTCAAGTGTCTCAAGAATGACAGGGGACCATCCCACACCTGTCTGCAGACCTGGGGAACCCATTCTCCAAGTCCAGGCCCCCGCATGCTCACACGCCCAGCCCTTCCCCACACACTCTGCTGTCAACGCTCTGTCGCGTCCAACCTGGAGGGATCACATCTAGCTCCGTAAGTGTCAAATTAGGGACTGGGCTCTACCGGGAAGTGTTTCTCACAAAGCAACTGGATGATCCGAGGATTTCCATTTCTAAATGCCTAGAACACACGAAACAGCATGACCCCCGAGAGGAAGAGTGTCCGTGACCACCATTACCACACCCACAAGCACCAGAAGAGCGTTCACGGCTGCCCTGTCTTCCCACGACCTGTTGATGCAGCTGCAGGGGTCATAAGGTAGAAATGTGCATGTATTAGAGCTTAGAGTATAAACATTCAAGGCCCACATGTTCAAAAGGCCACGGATAGAAAAGAAGTTGAGTGAAAGGCTGAAGAAGTGAATGTGGACGCCATGTCCTGCTGACCTGTGACACCCACCAACTACTTCAGAGAGCCCAATGACACCCTTCAGAGAGGAGTTAAGATCCTTCATTCGCCACAGCTGGGGACACTGACTCACATCCTGGCCAACCTCTGCGGCCTGGCAGCCGCCTCCCTCCCAGTTCAGGGTCTGTGCCACCTTTCAGGGCTCTGCAAGCACGTCCACCTCCCACACCAAGCCTCACCCCCTTGAAAGTTGACTCTGGTCACTGCTAAGGGGACAGCATGACAGACTTGCACACCGTGAAGACCAGGGTTACATACTAGCTGGCCCTCTTGGCAAAGTGGTGAGGCCAGCTTGGAATAAAGACATTACTTCCAGAGTCCTAGTTATTTGGCAGCAAGGAAAGTGAGGTGAAATGCAATCTCTGAGCACTACGAGGACAACACTGAACACAAGGCCAGTGCAAGACACGGCAACTGAGCCCTCAGGAGCTGACAGAGGGCCTCCAGAGGGACAAAGAAATGCTCTTCCAGCAGAGCCTACTCCACCTGCACCTTCCCCTGACCATCCCAGAAACAGGATGACTTGAACCCTGCAGCTTCACCAAAAGAACAACCAAATAAGTAGACAAAACGTCCCAGCAGCAACCCACTGGAACCAGTGGATTCTGGAGCTGGAAGACCCACCCTGTGGCCTGCAGTCCTACTAAAGGTGACTTCAGTCAGGCCAGAAGAGGAACCAATAACGGGACCCCCATGGGGAGAGTCAACAGGGTCACTTGCCACATCACACACACAGCGGGGAGGCCAGCACAGAAGCAGAGAACCAGGCAGTCCCACTCACCATACTCGGGTGTTTGCAGAATTCTTAAAAAAGAGTGTGAACGGGTTGCCTGGGTGGCTCAGTCGGTTAAGCGTCTGACTCCAGCTCAGGTCACGATCTCAGGGTCCTGGGATTGAGTCCCACATCGGGCTCCCTGCTCAGTGGGGAGGTCTGCTTCTCCCTCTCCCTCTGCCTCTACCCCTGGCTTATGCTCTCTCTCTCTCTCTAATACATAAATAAAATCTTTTTTTTTTTTTTTTAAAGCATGTAAACTGTATCTTTTGTAAAAGGGTAAGTCCTATTGAGTGCCCATCCGGGTGATGGCAGCAACGGGACGTGTTTCACCTGGTGGTTCTATACTCTATGGATGAACTTCACCTCTGCATGAAATCCAGCAGTCACACACCTTCACAGGACCCGGAAGAGCAAGTGCGAGTAAGCAGCACAGGGCACAGGGAAGGCCCCTCATCCCGCACCCACTCTCTCAAAGTAAGAGCCACTAAGACGACTTCCCAGGGAAGAGGAGGGACATCCACGCAGCATTTGCTTCATTTTTGAGAACACTCCTAAGAACAGATCCATTAAATTTTTCAGTATGAAGGGGCACCTGGGTGGCTCAGTCCGTTAAGCGTCTGCCTTCAGCTCAGGTCACAATCCCGGGGTCCTGGGGTCGAGCCCCACATCGGGCTCCCTGCTCAGGGGGAGTCTGCTTCTCCCTCTGCCTCTGCCGCTCCCCCTGCTTGTGCTCTCTCTCTCTCTCTCTAGGACAAATAAACAAATAAAATGTTTTAAAAAATTTTTTTCAGTATGAAGAACTGTGAAAACTGTGCACAACACACGTTTCTAGGTTTAATGCTGACGATGTTACAGTTAATTCACTTACAAGCTGTCCCTGAACATGCATCAGACAGTGCACTTTGCCAGGCATTTGAAAGGCTTGAGAACCACACCTCTGTAAGTGCCATGGCATGAAAAGTAGATGGGGTGACTCCAGTGACCTGCTGTCCCTCTCCTCCCTCCACCACCCACTTCCAGCATCAGGAAGCACCTCTCTCCCAGACCCTCATCAACCTTGCTCTCAAGGCAGGACCTCAAGCCAGCTGGGCTCAGCAAGCCCTGTGTTGCTTCCCAGAGCAGGAGCAGAGCAGGAGCCACAGGGCAGCGTTCTGACCACGTGACATGGAGTTACACATGGGGGCTCCTTCCCTCCAGCTCACAGCTGCACCCATTTAGCACACTGCCTTGCACACAGTAGGTACAAAATTGTTTTGAGTGTTTCTCTCTCACTCTTTCTCCAAAAATGCACATCCTTTGCAATTTTCTAACACTGCTTAAGCCACTCCTCTTGCAAATACTTCCCTAATGTTTCACTCAAGCGTAACCTTGCATATTTCTGTGTAACTGAGGATAACAGAGAGACACCTCTCTACTCCCCTTTAACATCTGCGGGGCGCCTGGGTGACTCAGTCATTGGGCGTCTGCCTTCAGCTCAGGTCATGATCTCAGGGTCCTGGGATCGACGAGCCCCGCGTCGGACTCCCTGCTCAGCAGGAAGCCTGCTTCTCCCTCTCCCACTCCCCCTGCTTGTGTTCCTTCTCTGTGTCTCTCTGTCAAATAAATAAATCTTTAAAAAAATAAAATAAAATATACTTAACATCTGCAATGTTTCTCCAAATTTATATACACAGACAACAGAGAGTTTAAAGCTTTGGAGGAAGAAATTCTCCCTCCCTTGCCTACCTGTCATTCAACCTAAGGTAAATGTGACCAAGTGTTTGTTCTGGACCAAAGCCACTGCCCTGAATACTTGGTGGATGCCACAGAAGGAAAGGGACAGACCTGACCCCAGTCTGGCTCTCTCACCACTAGATCCTGGGCTATTGGAAATTCATATAAAGAAATTAAGATCTAATCCTCAAGTCTTCAAGTTACCACATTGTTAATGCTTCCCAAAGAGGGATCCACATAGAGCGAGGGGCATTTTCCCTCCAGGTGACCCTCCCCTCCCCCAACCACACTAAGGAGCAGAAAAAGCCTCACCAGACACTCCCGGCTGCCTTCCCCTCGACAAGCAGCTTTGTCATTCCAGCCCTCCCACCAAATAAAGGTCCCAGGTCTGGAGCAGCCCCTGGACATTCAGACAGCTCCACAGGGGACTGATTCTTCTGCCACAGTGTGAAGGAACTGCTTTTAAATGCCACACATAGGAAGTTAATCTAACCCCCGGCTCACCCTACGGCGATAAAAATAAAATTAAATCACTGGTTTAGAAATAATCCTCAAAGAGAAAATACAACCTTCTCACCATACATTCCTTTTAATTTTTTCAGTACTGAACACCCCCCGTACTTGCAGACATTTGCTCTAAGATCAAACCGAACCCTGAGTGTCCTCACAGGCCTCATGCACACTGCAAAGGGGAGCGACAGTGCACCTGCGGCCAGCCTTCCAGAAGGGAAGGGCAGGAGCCCTGACGGACGGGGCCGGCCCGACCGCACAGAGTACCCAGGGGCCCGCGGCCCACACTCCTGGCGAGTCAGCGCTGTGCGGGAGCAGCGGTTACCGCGTCAGCCACAGCACCTGGAGCGACGCCACCCAACAGCCCAACTCTCCCCACACAGCCCTGGTTCATTAAATTCAAAGAGAAGACACTGTCACATATGAAAAGTCACGAGCATGAAGCCCCTGCGTGCAAGCTGCCCTCCCCCCACCCATGTCCCTGACCCCTCGTGCTGGTGCCCAGGTTCAGAGGCATACCTACATCCCATGTCAGAGCCCAGGGACTCACGGACCTACACAGACCCTGCAACACGGGACCCCCAGAGCACGTGAACGTCACGACCAAACAAGGTCTCTGAGGTGGAAATGGGTACTGCCATGGAAGGCAAACTGCACCCTCAGGAAGGAGCCCGCCCCCAGGGGCCTGGCCCACGGCACTCCTCCATGCCCTCGAAGCCAGCGGCATCTCCTGGCTCTCGGCTGCCACTCTAGGGGTCTGGCTTCCCAGGGAGACTGGCCTAGCCTGAATCCAGATTCTGTGTTAAAACCATTTCTTTTCAGGGGCACCTGAGTGGCTCAGTTGGTGAGGCATCTGCCTTCGGCTCAGGTCATGGTCCCAGGGTCCTGGGATCAAGCCCCACATCGGGCTCCCTGCTCCGCGGGAAGCCTGCTTCTCCCTCTCTGCCTCTGCTGCTCCCCCTGCTTGTGCTCTCGCTCTCTCTCTCTGACAAATAAATAAATAATATCTTTAAAAAAAAACTATTTATTTTCAACCAATTTAAGTAATTGTTCTTTGCAAATCAAACACTGTCGTGGCCTACGAATGATCCTCCTTCTCTGTAAGAGACAACGAAGGCTCTTCATCTCTCTGCTGCCTGGCGATCAGCACAGGGCCAACTGCCCGTCCCTCCTGTCCCTTTGCCAAAGGCCCCAGAGGGCACAGGGGAGGGGATGCGAGCACCGCACTGGCAGATGAAACGCCCACAGCTGATGACAGAGTGGCCCAAGTACACCAACTTGAAAGAAGCAAAAACAAGCGTTCAGGAGAATTAAAGGCTTAACCCGGAAGTCAGAGACCAGTTCTGCCGCTGAGTCACAGACTTACATTCCCAGCCCCAGAGCCCAGACCTCCACGAGCCCCACGATGTCTACCACAGGACACTACGGAGCTGGTGGGCCTGGAGGAGTGTCCTGCTCGAGACCCCGCCCCACCAGGCTGAGGGGCATGGGCCCTGACATACAGGACGCACGAAGCCCGAGAGGGGACACGCTGCTCAGGGTCAGACAGCCAGCAGTTGAGAGAAGGATCAGTGTGAAGGCCATTAGAGTTTTGGTTAATGGCAAGCCTGCCACTGTCCTGAACCAAGTTACCAGAGGAGTTCTCTTTTCCTGTCTCACCACCCACCATGGGCAGCGAGGCCAGTTGATGTGGACAGCACTCTTCCAATTACACTGCCTGGAGGTCAAGCCTTAGCTACTGTCCGACCTCCACCGTGACCTCCCCCCGCACTGACCTCCTTTCCCCATTGACCTCCGGCCCCCATGACCTCCCCCAAGGTGACACAGAGACAGCAAGTGTGGTGAGGAGGGCTGCAAACTCACTTCATCTCCACAAGTCCAGTCACGAGATCAGCCCAAAGCACTTCCCTGCTGCCAATGCATCCCTACGAGACCCTAGTTTCTATCGATTTCCACCATGTGCGTCCACTTCAGGGCTTACACTGACCCCACACCCAGACCACAAGGCAACTCTGAGAACTCTGACACAGCAGCCTTGCCTGAAGGAGAAAAACCAAAGCCTTTGCATTTTCTTACATTGCAGACCACCGGGGCCACTTCTCAGGACACTGCCTCAAGATGCACTTCCCTGGAGAGCCAGCAAGCCAGCGCTGGGCGCCTGCAGGGGAAACACTCTCCACAACCTATGGCACCTGCAGGCCACCAACTTGCCACAAGTTAAAGGCAGCAAGGCCACCATCCCTGGCCACCCATGGCTTCCACGGGATGCAGGCAGGGATTCCTGCAAGACCACTGAGAGGCCAAGGCAGGGAAGCACCTGCAACATGGGGTGGCCACAGGGCAGCCATGCACCGAGCCGCCTGCCCGGCCCCAAGGAGGCTCCCAACAGAGCAAGAGCCTCACACGTGCATCACGTGCTGGACAGTCTTCACCCACAGAGGGGTCAGGAAGTGGGAAAGCAGGTACAAAGGAAGCATGGTACTCTCAGCCAGGCACAATCATGCCCTGCATCCACACAGTGCAGCTAACTAACCAGACCGTTCTTAAGGCAGTGTCCCAGAAGCAAGGCTGATGCACCACTTTCACAAGCAGATCTGAAATTTAAGTAAACAGGGACCCACCAGCTGCGTTACCCGTGCAACCCCCATCAAATCAGCCAGCCTGTGTTGTGTTTTAAACATCAAATGGGCCACAGCTAACATAGCAGAAACAGACAACAAAATCTGGAAGATGTGGAAATCGTTTTAGTAGGTAAAGCATTTTTCCCCAAATAGCAAGATTTCTCATTAGAAGATTTATAAAAATATTTTCCATTAAAATAGCAAACATTATCAAAGTGTCTAAAATAAACTACGTAGACAGACATTACTTTCTGAGTACACTGTATGTAACACACGTACAACCACACCACTCCGTGTTCATAAATGTCACAATCTTAGTTTTGGCCCAAACTACGAATTTCAATTCTTAAAAGCAACAGGTAAAACTACAGGACACAGAGATTTTACATTTTATGTGGCTCTGGCACTTATGTCAAATATAAATTCTAACACATGCTACTTTGATGCACTATCAACCTCCCTTCACTAAACTATAAATTCTCTCATAGGGGCGCCTGGGTGGCTCAGTCGTTAAGCGTCTGCCTTCTGCTCAGGTCATGATCCCTGAGTCCTGGGATCGAGCCCCGCATCGGGCTCCCTGCTCAGCCCGGAGCCTCCTTCTCCCTCTCCCTCTGCCTCTCTCCCTGCTCATTCTCGCTCACTCTCTGTACCTCTGTGTCTCAAATGAATAAATAAAATCTTAAAAAATAAATAAATTCTCTCATAAAGAATCTCAATTGTAATTAAAGAAGTACCAAATATTTAAAAACAATGACATTAAAGATACCCTTTATTTTTTATTTATTTTGGGGAGAAGAGGCAATTCCACTCTAAGAAATATACCCAAGACACATGAAAATAGGTGTGCAAACAAACACTTATACACGACTGTTCACAGCAGCTCTATTCACAATGGCCAGGAGGTAGAAACAAACCGTGCCTATCCCCTTGTGAATGGAAAGCAAAGAGTGGCCCATCCACATAATGGAGTATTATTCAGTCATAGAAAGGAATGATGCAAAAAGGAACGAGGCTCTGACACACCACGCTCCATCACAGGTGAACCTCAGAGACATGCTCTGTGAAAGAACCAGGCACAAAAAGGCCACATGTCATTATGATCCCACCGACGTGAGATTTCCAGAATAAGTAAATCTGCAAACACGGAATGCAGATGAGTACTTGCTAGGGGCTGGGGAGGCACAAGGAGCGCGAGTAGGAATGGGCACCAGGATTCTTCTTAGGGTGATGAAAAGGTAACTAAGGGCACCTGGGTGGCTCAGTCAGTTAAGTGTCTGACTTGTAATTTCGGCTTGGGTCATGATCTCACAGGTTATGGGACTGAGCCCCCTGTTGGGCTCTGTGCTGGAAGAGTCTACCCAAGATTCTCTCTCTCTCTCCCTTGGTCCCCCCTCCCCGCCTCAAATGAATAAATAAATCTAAAAAAAAAAAAAAAGAAAGAAAGAAAGAAAAGAAAAGGTCTTGGAACTAGACAGAACAACAGCTGTTCAACACTGAATGTTACCAGACGCTACCAAACTGTTCACTTTAAAATGGATAGCAGTGAATTTTATGATGTGAGCTTTACCTCAATTAAAACACCACCACATTAAGAATGTTTTTGTTTTTTTTAACAGCAAACACCTCTGCCTTCCTCCTTCTGATAATTCAGTCCTGACACCGTCAGGCAGAGCAGGGAAGGACGGGGTTGGCATCAGAGCTCATGTGTGGTGAGGAGGGGTCCATGAGGAGGGCAGCCTGAAAAAGGTGCCAGGATGAAGGGCACCCCTGTAGAGGGGCAGCCAAGCACAAGAATTAGGAACCTGAGTGGAATTGAAAAGTGGTTCCCCAAAGCATGTGGCCAGGAGGTCGTCCAGGCGAAGGTGGCCTGGCCGGGTGTCAGAGGCCAAGCATGGCAGGTAACGGTGTCCACACAGGGGTAGTCTGGCCAGCAGTGTCAGTTAAAAAAACAACAACAACAACTCACCTGATTTAAACCAAAAGCTTAGATATCTGGACTTCTCACATAATAGTTTTATAAATTTCTACATGAGCTGTTTAATAAAAGATGAAATGAGAAGAGAGCTAGCTACAAATAAGACATTATCAGAAATAAGCAGGCAATTTTAGACAGCCGTGTAGATACAGATCATGTGCACACTGCACCATATATAAGTCTAACGTACATAATATATGTGTCACTGCTGGGATGAAGGACATGTCTGCCTTTGACAGAGATGGAAGGGTCTGATGAAGCAAAAAACTGAAGACATTACCAATAATGTAACCAAGACAGAAAAGTAGATAGAAAACATGAAGGACAAGAAAGATGAAGACAGAATGAGGCTGACCAAGGTCTAATCAGAGTCTGGAAGGAAAAAATAGAAAGAGAGAACTGCAAAGAATGACTGAGAATTTTCCAGAAGTAACAACAGAAAATAATCAGGTATAGGAAACAAAGCTACATAAAACAAGATCAACAAAAAGAAGTCCACACCTAACATACCACGATAAAACTGAAAATGTGAAAAACAGAGAAAAATCCTAAAAGTAGCCATAGAGAAGAGGGAGTTCACCTAAAGGAACCACCATCCGACTGGCCCCTGGCGACCAAGGGCACAAGCACCAGAGGAGGCCACGTGCACTGCAGGAAGGCTGACTTCAGTCCGGGATGGCACACAACAAAATCCTCAAGAATGAGGGTCAACAAGAAATGGTAACAAATAATAAGTGAGATACATTGCTACTAAAACACCTTTAGGGAAGGAACGTCTAAAAAAACTAAGAGTAAAATTAACCCTAAGGGGAGGGGTCTGAGATACAAAAAGGAAGAGGTGGCAGAAGAAATTCTATACACATACAGAAACGTCCAAGTAAACGCTGTCTTTAGGATAACACATAACATTCAGCAAAAGGGCAGAATGCAAACGTGACAATCACAGCACGTCAGGTGAGAAGTGGCCAGCATTGGGGTATGCTGTGTATGACGTTTGGTGGTTTAAGAAACTAACTTCTGACTTTAAATGTTCATGATACAAATTCAAAGAAGAGAAATAAGGGAGGGCGCCTGGATGGCTCAGTTGGTTAAGCGGCGGCCTGCGGCTCAGGTCATGATCCTGGGTCCTGGGATCGAGTCCCGTGACAGTCGTGCTGCTCAGCAGGGAGCCTGCTTCTCCCTCTGCCTCTGCCCCTCCCCCGGCTCATGTGCACCTGTATGCTCGCTCGCTCTCTCTCGCGCTCTCTCTCTCTCTCTCTCGCTCTCGCTCTCGCTCTCTCTCTCTCCGCCCCTCCCCCAGCTCATGTGCACCAGTATGCTGGCTCGCTCTCTCTCTCTCTCTCTCTCTCTCTCTCTCCCTCTCCCCCTCTGCCCCTCCCCCAGCTCATGTGCACCAGTATGCTCGCTCTCTCTCTCTCTCTCTCTCGCTCGCTCTCTCTCTCCCTCCCCCTCTGCCCCTCCCCCAGCTCATGTGCACCAGTATGCTCGCTCTCGCTCTCTCTCTCTCTCTCTCTCTCGCTCGCTCTCGCTCTCCCTCCCCCTCTTGCCCCTCCCCCAGCTCATGTGCACCAGTATGCTCGCTCTCTCTCTCTCTCTCTCTCTCTCGCTCTCTCGCTCTCCCTCCCCCTCTGCCCCTCCCCCAGCTCATGTGCACCAGTATGCTCGCTCTCTCTCTCTCTCTCTCTCTCTCTCGCTCTCCCTCCCCCTCTGCCCCTCCCCCAGCTCATGTGCACCAGTATGCTCGCTCGCGCTCTCTCTCTCAAATATAAAATCTTCTTCAAAAAGCAAAGAAAGAGGAGAAACAGAATATATAACTTCTAACTCGAGAGACGGGGAGGATGTGGAACAGGACTGAGGGGAGGGTATAAGAGAAACCATATTCTGAAAGAGGCAAAAAAAAATGAATTTTTTTAAGAATACAAAAGCAATGCAAAAGTAAGATGGCAGACCCAAATCCAAACATGTCAGTACTTAGATTAAATGTTAACAGAGTAAACACACCAGCTAAAAATCAACGAGTGGATTTTTGGGTCTGACACGTATCTAAAATCTAGGAATGTAAAATGATGAAAAGAATAGAAAAAAATATACTGAGGACACACTCACCAGAAGAAAACGGGGTAACTACACGAACACGGGGCAGAAACAGACTGGACCCTAACAGTCCTTTCATCACCGTCATCACTAACAATAAAACAGAATTCATCACATGCCACAAGTTTTCTAACTCTTGATATGGGTTCATTTCTTCTTTTTTTTTAAATAGTATAGTCACTTTATTTGTTTGAAGATTTTATTTATTTATATCTGAGAGAGCACAAGCAGGGGGAGCAGCGGAGGCAGAGGGAGAAGCAGGCTCCTGGCTGAGCAGGGAGCCCGATGCGGGGCTCGATCCCAGGACCCCGGGATCACGACCTGAGCCGAAGGCAGACGCTTAACGACTGAGCCCCCCAGGCGCCCCTGGATTCATCTCTTTAATCTGTAAAACAGCCCCACGTCCCATTTCTAGGTCTAGACCCAAGAGAGATGAAAAATTATATCCACACAAATGTTCAGGGCAGTACTATTCACAACAGCCAAACAGTGGAAAAACCCAAATGTCCATCAGCTGGTAACACAGATAAATGAAATGTGGTCTATCCATATGTTGTGTGAACAGTATCCCCCAAAAAGCTTAAGTCTTAACCTCCAGCACCTCAGGATGTGACTACATTTAGAGACAAAGCCTTTAAAGAGGTAATCGAGGCAACATGAGGCCGTGTGGGTGGAACCTAATCCATTATGACTGGAGTCCTTAAGAAGAGATCAGGACACAGAAACACAGACTGAGGGGTGACCATGTGAGGACATGGGGAGAAGGCGGCCATCTGCAAGCCGAGGAGAGGCCTCAGGAGAAACCAGCCCCGCCAGCACCCCGATCCCAGATTTCCAGCCTCCCGGACCTTGAGAGAAGCTCAAGGCAGCCAGAGCAAACTAACACTCCAAAAGACGGAATATTCTTCAGCACTAAAAGAAATGAAGCATGAGCACACGTACAAGACAGAGGGACCCTGGGAACGTTATGCTGAGTGAAAGAAGCCAGCCCCAAAGAACCACACTTCGTACGATCCTATGTACAAGAAATACCCCACACAGGTAAATCCAGAGAGACAGGAAATAGATCAGTGTTGTGTAACGCTGAGGAGGATGGGGGCTTCAGGGTAACAGCAAAGAGGCATAGGACTCCTTTTTGGGGTGAAGAAAATTCTAGAACTGATGGTGGCAATGGTTACACAGCTCCATCAGACTAAATGTTACTGATTTGTACACCTTAAACGGGTGAACTGTATAAAATATAAGTTATATCTCAACAGAACTATTTTTAAAAGACCCCTGGAAGGTCAGTATCTACTACCCCAATTATATTATACTTATGTTCATATATAAGGCGCTGAAGCACAGACAAGTCACCTTTCTATTCTACTTGGCCGATTTTGATAAATTGCATTTTTCTAGGGACATCTACTTTGTCTAAGCTACCAAACATATCAGCAAAGATGTTCTTCCATGTCATTTCTAGTCCCTACAGTGCATACGTCACAGCTCCCCGCCACATGGTTTGGTCACTCTGCCTCTCGTCCCCCAAACAAGCCCAACGCTTACCCTCTTCAGGCCCTGCCTTCTCTCTGCGTCTCCAGCACTGCCTGGCTGTCTGCTCCCATCCCGTCTCGTCCCGTCCCCTCTGCCTTGACTGGAGACCCCCCTTCTTTGCTGTCATAGCTTTTAAGGCAGGGTAAGCCAGAGTGTGAATATTCCAGTTCTGCGGGCCACAAGCAATCTTTTTTTTTTTTAAACAACATATAAAAAAGGAAAAACCACTGTTGACTCCAAGACCATACAAAAGCAGACCAAGGCCAGACTGGGCCCACGGGCCAGTTTCACAACTCCTGCTCAAGGTTTTAAACTCCCCTTCAAACATACAGCAGCCACATCTCAAAAGCTTCGATAGGTAATAATTTTGTTACTGTTCATTTCTATCTTTGAATTTCTATTGTAAAATTACTACTAGGGGATGCCTGAGTGGCTCAGGCAGTTAAGCATCCCACTCTTGATCTCAGGGTTGTGAGTTCAAGCCCCACGTTGGGCTCCAGCCTGGGCGTGGAGCCTACCTAAGAAAAAAAATTACCACTGGGATTTCTTCTTTGATTCATGTGTTATTAAGATCTGTATGTTTTCAAACTAAAAATTCATGTCTTACCTTTATCTTCTGTATCTGAATTTTAATTTCACCATTTTGTGGTAAAAGAATGCAGTCTGTGCAATATAGAGTCTTTGAAATTTCCTGAGACTTGGGTTTTATGGCCCAGTAACAGTGCAGTATTTGAAGTGTCCCTAGTGTCTAAGAACCGTGTACCCCGGGGGAGGGTGGCTGCAGAGCTCTGCACATGTCTAAGAACCGTGTACCCCGGGGGAGCGCGGTGCAGAGCTCTGCACATGTCTAAGAACCGTGTACCCCGGGGGAGCGCGGTGCAGAGCTCTGCACATGTCTAAGAACCGTGTACCCCGGGGGAGCGCGGTGCAGAGCTCTGCACATGTCTAAGAACCGTGTACCCCGGGGGAGCGCGGTGCAGAGCTCTGCACATGTCTAAGAACCGTGTACCCCGGGGGAGCGCGGTGCAGAGCTCTGCACATGTCTAAGAACCGTGTACCCCGGGGGAGCGCGGTGCAGAGCTCTGCACATGTCTAAGAACCGTGTACCCCGGGGGAGCGTGGTGCAGAGCTCTGCACAAACCCAGAGAATCGAGCCTCCTATTTCTGTTGTCCAAATACCTGTTTCCCACTGCTGTGATGATTTGCTGATTTATCCCTGTAGTCTAAGTCTTGCTTTTCATGGCCTTAAATATAAATTACTTGTGTCAGCCAGGGGTAAGGCCAAGGAACACACAAACTTATGTAGAGATCAGAGCTGATGTGGCTACAGGGCCCGAGTGACCAGTCTATGCACACCTGGTTCCCTGTGCCTCTGCTGTGTTGGGGAGGGAGCATGGGGAGGGGCAGCAAGGACGGGGGACCCCTGAGGACAGGTGAGGAGAGGTGGAGCCTGGAGAGTGTGGGCACGGTGCCCACAAACCAGCTCGGGTCCAGAGGACCAGGGAGGGGATCCCATGGGAGACGGGCCACCACCTAACCCACAAGGCTGTCTGTACCACCCCAGGATCAGCATCACGGGCACACAGGTGGTATTGCCTTGCCTCTGCCTTCCGAGTCACGCACACCCTCACAGAACCAGCAGGAAGGGGACTCTAGCAGAGGTTCCCACCTTAGCTAAGCCAACACGATGCAAGACCACAGCAGTAAGTGGCAACATCCTGCAAAAGGAAGCGTTTGCACCATGGCGCAGGGATGAAGAAGCAAGCGGCAGGCAGCCTGTGTGGCTCTGGACAAGCCTCGTACCTTCTCCTCTAAACACTGCAGTCCCCTGGGGTGACCATGAAGATTCATAACTCATCTAAGAGCTTAGAACACAGTCAAGTGCTCAATGAAGATGAATTATTACTGTCACTGTTATTATTTTGATTACTGCTGGCAAGAATACCCTACAGAGTGCCTCAGAACAGCACCAACCCTACTGGCAGACTCAGGACAGATGGCCTTGGGCCTACTGAGACCCTGGCAACTCCAGGGCCTCTCACACAGGGACCCCTGGTGGAAGGAAGGACTGGCAGGGGACTTGTTCCTTCGGGGCAGCAGGGGGGGCTTCCATGACAAACCAAAGCCCCCAGCCTGGGCCGTCCACGCACGTCGTCTGGAGTGGGGGAAGGCCGAGCTGAGGGGCGGGCATGAAGCCTGCTCCAGGCTGTCCGCCGGGGTGCCCTGAGAAGCAGCACAGAGCCACACTGTAGCACACCCCACAGGGTGTGGAGCAACTCACGCCCACTGAAAACAAGCCAAAAAGGAATCATCTTATATCACACAAGAAAAGCACAAGGGAGAGTCTGCGGATACGACAAAGGACCAGAAGCCCAAGAACTTGAGGCAACAGAACCTAAAGGCTACTACCAAGAACACAGGTTTGTTGTATTAAAGACATACAAGCAGGACTGGAAGCCAGAGAAAAAGAACAGGAAGATCATAAAAAGAACCAGACAAATGTGTGGAAATAAAGGAGAAAAAGACTCACTGCCACGTCTGAAACCCATACCTGGTGACTTGGGACTCAGCGGAGAGGAGCTGTGGCCATGAGGGCGAGCCCGGGGTGGACAGGGAGCACGTGGTGGGGGGAGGGGGTGTCCCGAGTCACCAGGTATGGGTGGGACAGAAGCAGAGCCTGAGAGGCTCCAGGAGCACCTCCCTCACTCGCCAGCTGTCGTTCACTGATGTTGTTTGTGTCGGGAGAAAAAAAGAAAAAACGAAATCTGTGCAATCATTTCTCTCTACTCATCCTTGTTTGACTGAACTACGAGACTCCTGCGTGTGGTGGTCAACAGACCCAGAGATCCATATGCAAAAAGCAGCCTCTCGAACACAAACGGGACAAAGGAGGTAAAGAGCCTCCTGACTGCTCCTGGAAAACTGCAAGGAGCCCCGGCGAGAATGCTGAAACACCGCTTTACTGCCAGGGTGGGGAGAGGACAGGAGGCGAAGAAAACTGTGGGAATCCTCAAAACTTGGCCCAAGTTCACAAACCTGAATCAGTTTCCCAATCCAAGACAAAACAAGCCCATAGCTCGTGGTTTCAGGTTTCACTTCAGACGCGGAAGCCACAACACAGATCACACCGCAGGGGGCACGAGGGGGCAGGGCTGCTGCACCACAGGGTTCCGAGACCCCACTGAAACAAAAGGAACACAGAACCCTCCCCCCCACCCTGGCTCAGGTCCCTTCCACATCCCATTTCCACCCTGCTTCGCGCACTCCTTGGGGGAAGGCACCAGAAGGGAGGAGCCTGGGGAGCTGTGTGCCGGGTCCCCAGAGACTGCCAGCCCCGCCTACAGCCACACTGCCCTCCCTGTTGAGCCCCTGCCCCAGGGAGAGGGCACTGCCCACCACAGACCAGGGAGCCCGGCAGGAAAAGGGGCCTGTGTGCTCCCCTCCAAAACCAAAGTAGCCCCAGTTCCACAGAATTCCACATGGTGGTATTACTGGAAGAAGCAGCAAATTAAAATTTGGGGCAGTACATTACACATCTCAGACTTGCTCATCAAAGGAAAATAAATGTCTGACAATAGAACTTTCCCGACACTCCTACCTGCCGTGGCCTAACCTCACGAGATGGCCAAACTAACTTGACATTCATTTCTATTAGCCTACTGTCTGACAAAGTAAAACTCCACTGACATTCCCAGTATTCTGCTACAGTGAGAAAGCAAGTGCCCAGAAAACGAGCAAGGTTTGAGACCTCACCACGGCAGCAAGCACTCCGGGCTCCCCAGCACTCAGCCTCGCAGGGCCAAGCCCTCACACTGGGGGAAGGCAAGGACCCTGAGGGCTGCTGGACTCCCCCCAAGGTCCCTGGCATCCACTGCTTGCTCGGCATACAGGGGCACATCCTGACACACGCAGGCCCAGGCCAGGGTGCCAGGCCAGGAACATCCATGAACTTCTTCCTAGGTTCCTGATCCCAGAAGACAGGGTCCAGGTCCTGGTGGCTTGAGCAGGAGGGCAGGGCCTGAACTCCTACCCCAGGCTGCCAGGCTTTCGAAGACCCCCAGAAAGCCTAGGAAAGACACTGGATCTGGGGGAGGACAGAGCCTACCCCTCAGTCTACAGAAAGAAGGCGGCATAAAACCCGGACCCAGACTCTGGCAGCGAGGGAGGAAACGTCAGTCCCCACAGAGAGGAGACCTCAGAGGAGGGGCAGAGGGCCCCCATGTGTTCCGCAGGTGCCTGTCAGCAGTGGGGGCCACGGGCAGCCCCCTAGGGCAAAGCAGAACCAAGGCTTCAGGAGCCTGGAGAGGTCACACAAGGTTCCTTGGATGGGCTTCTCACTACGGGGCTCCAACTGGAAACAAATTACAGTTAAGAAACCCTGAGATGCACACCTGTGTGCTCTTGTGAAAGACACGATGCTGCGCTGCCCTCCGGGAGCCTGGAGTCAGCCAGGAAGGGCCCCCACTGTCTCACTACCATCTCACTACTGTGTGCACTACCATGTGCTGGCCTGAGCCCGGTCACTTTCTCACACGGCCCTGAGATACAGCCTGGGCAGTGAGACGCCCCGGCCTGGGAACCACCCCTGTTCCCCTTCTCAGGGGACCCCCCCCAGGGCTGGGCCGCAAGGACTGGACATTACGAAGCATGTGCTAACCTGGAGACCCTAACAAATGTCACCTTGGCAGCAGGTCAGGGCTTACTTCCTCTAACAACCACCCAAATTAAAGAAATCGAATCACACCTCCACAGAGCTCTTGTTTCACAGCGCCCCAAAAAGGTGCCAAAATGAAAACTGTCTCCTATTCACTTACAAGGTCAATTAGAGAAGCCATGTGTTTCCTTCCCCAGCTGGGTTTTGTTGGTGCAATGGTGGCGGGCGGCCGCGGGCACCCCGTCGGATCCTACAGCAGCCTGCGAGCAGCACCCTCCCGCGCGCCGTCCTAGGGAAGGGAGGACTGAGATCCAGGTCAAAGAAGCGCCCAAGCACAGAGCAGCAACCAGTGGAGCCACAGAGCGCAGACGTGCGGACCGTGCTGCTGAGGGGGGGACAGGAGGGACGCAGGTCAGGGACAGGGATGGTGCTGGGGAAAGACCCACTGCCCAGGGCCAAGAGGGCAGGCGAGCAAGTGGGAGCAGGAGGGACGCAGGTCAGGGACAGGGATGGGGCTGGGGAAAGACCCACTGCCCAGGGCCAAGAGGGCAGGCGAGCAAGTGAGAGCAGCCGAGCGCAGCAGCTGCAGGTTCTCACCATGCCTCACTGCTCGAGCACAAGAGCTAGACCCACACAGCATGGGGGTGAAGTTCGGACTCTGCCTGCATCCGGCCGTGACGCCCACCCCCCAGCAGGTACCACTGCTGCCCCCCACAAGAGTAGCCACAGCCACGGCACAGGTCCCTCCCCACACTCAGACCCAGCAAGGCCCAGCAAGGCCCGGAGCCTGACCACCAGGCATCCCACCTGAAGTTCTGAGCACACAGGTCCCTGAGCCAACGCACAGCCATTAACATCTCACGGGGAGCAGCCCTCCCCCCGCCACCTGCTCTGAGTCGGCTCTGTTGCCCTTCAGGCTGGATCACCTGAGCCAGATCGCCTACCCTCTCTGTGCTGACTCTGCAAACCAGCCTCGCCATACCTTGCACAGAGCTGCCACAGTGATTAAATGAATGAACACAGGTGGAGTGCCCAGCGCCTAGTGAATGCTCAATACATGCCGACTGCCACCCCCGTGCTCTTCCCGAAGACTTGACCCTGGTCGGAAACTCAGTCACAGGATTTCTGGTTAATGGAGGAGACTGAACGCACAGAATAGCTGGTGGAATCCCACTAGCAGCTACAGAAAGCACTTTCCCTTTTTAAGGCGTAAGTGACCGGGTGAATGAAGACGGGGAAGGCCCAGCGGGGACGACACTCCGAAGGCTGGAGGCCACGCCTGAGCACCAGTGAGGCAACGCAGAGCCTCCATCTACACACGGGACCCCTGAAAGGCTCCAGGTAACTCTGGGCAGGAGGTGGCTAAAACAAGGAGCACCGTGAAGGTCACCGAAGAAGCAGACTCCTGAAGCCCCCGCTCCCAACAAAGGCAGCAGTTAATTCTCTGGATGTGGTGAGAAGTAGAGGAGGGGCCACAGTGACAACACAGAACCTGTGTAAGAGGGCGGGAGATGCCCACCACCTGCCCAAACCATCCTTAAAACCCTCAGAGAAACAAGTCACTGCGACTACTGTCCAAGAATAAGAGTCTGTGGAGGGAGCACTAGAGAACAAGAGAGCTCCCAGAAAATGAAAAGCACAGCAGCAGAGAAGAATCACCTACTGGATGGCTGGCAGAAAACACTGGAAACTGAGAAAAAGAGGGTCAGGAGTCACCACCTGCATAAAACTCTAGAATAAGACACACTCGGCTCTGACGGAAGAAATCCCACCAGCGGGGGACACATCTGAACACATCAGCAGGCATGTCATTAACTATTTGCATGCAGTTCTTCTCTTTAAAGGTAAAAATTGCACAGTTCTTAAGAGCTATGGGAAGCATTGTCCCCGTCAAGATGTGGAGCACTGGAATCACCCCACCCCAGACTGAGGCACCAGGAGACCTCTGTGATAAAGCAAATACAGTAAAACATTCATCACAGGCTCCAAGTGTTGGGTTCTTATAACTTAGCTGTGTGTTTGAGATCATTCACATTAGGGGCGCCTGGGTGACTTAGTCAGTTAAACGTCTGACTCTTGGTTTTGACTCAAGTCATAATCTTCAGGGTAGTGAAATGGACCCCGCATCAGGCTCTGTGCTCAGTGAAGGGTCTGCGTAAGATTCTCTCTCTCTCCTCCTCCCTCTGCCCCCGCTCCTGCTCACGTGCTCTCTAAATATTGTTCATATTAAAATGCTGGAGGGAAAGAACCAGGAAGTCAGAATGGGCAGGCACAGTACTGAAAGCTACATGCAGAGGAGAGCACTTCCAAAACCAAGGGTGCACAACCTCGGCCCAGGTTTCTATACCCAGCCAGACTATCAACCAGGCAGAATAAAGACACCATCAACCATTCAGTGTCTCCACAAATCTGCCTCTCTTGCACTCCTTCCCAGGAGCCTACAAACAGGATGTGCTCCATATCAATGTAAAGAGTTAACCCCAGAGAGAAGATATGGGATCCAAGAAGTGGGCTTTTGATACAGGAGAGAGGGAAAGGCAATCCCAGGATGACAGGGAAGCAAGCATGAGGGCAGAGGAGACAGAGGGCAAAACTCTCACTTTGCACAATGCACGAAGGGAAGTCAGCAGACAATATCCAAAACTGGGAGCCGGAAGCGCGGAGAGGGAACAGAAGTAGCAACAGAGTAATGTTATTTAGAATCAAGGAAGTAAACACCAAAGTACTCAGCTAAGAAAAGGTACCGGTGCTGCTCCAAGGCAGAGATGGGAGGGGCAGCCGCCTGGCAACATCCCACTGAGACATGGGGCCTGCTGTCCTCCCCTCCAGTCCGGGTAGATGAAGCAGGACACAAGAGGTGCCTCACTAACCACCCTCTTGGAGAGGCCTGGGAAGTGAGACCATTGGAAAAGAGGACTCAGTCGTCCAGGACACAAAGTGGATGACACCATGACGGACCCCCAGACCAGCGCAATGGAGCATGCCATGCCTATGGAGGCTGGCCCACACTCCCCCCCCACACAGAGAGTCATGAGAGTTAACAAAACGGTGGTTCTTTAAGCCACCAAGTTTTGGGATGGCTTGTTACCCAGCCATAGGTGAGAAGAACAGCAATGAACTACTGTTTTGTGACAAGACTTACAGAACTCTTTTTTTTTTCCCTTTAAATTATATGGACGCCCAATTTGGACAAAAGTAACTAAAATCTTTTTTTTAAAGAATTCAATATAAAGATAAAGCAAAGTAAAATCCTAAGCCTTAAATTAAAATTAAAAAAAAAAAAAAAACCCACAGCATCTGGCCTGGCAAGCCTGACCTTGCACCACCGTGCCAGATGTGCATGATAGGAGGTCTGACCCCAGCTCACACCACCTCTTTTCCCTGGCCCCAAAACAACACCGCATTCCAGCCTCACTGACAGCCGCGGATTAAAGAGCAAGCAGTTTAAGCAGGGAGGGAGATAAACTTGCTCAAAAATTCAGCATCTCTGTTACATATAAGGACAGGGGCAGTGAGAGGCACACAGCCGCCTCCTGGCAACAGCACACAGCCGCCCTGCAGCGAGCTCGGTGCTCAGTGCCAGTCCTGGGCGTGCACTGGCAGGCCCCTGCGGCAAGGCGGCTGAGGTCCCCCCCCAACCCCCGCGAGGGGGGTGGCAGGCAAAGATTCCCAGGCACAAGGGTGAGGAGAGAAAGGCAAAGAGATAAAAAGCTCACTCAGACCCTTCAGGGCAAGGACAACAGTGAGTGTGGCCTCCGAGGGGAGATGTATTTAAGACTGAATCTTGGGAGTCTACCTGCTGCCACTACATATGCTGAAGGTTCTGAAGAAGATCTCACACACGGTGTCTCTGTCACAACATCAAACGCTGGTCGGAGTCCCACCTACACCCTCTCTCAATCTCTATTCTAACCGCAAACACATCTAACCCTCCAGCCCAGGAACGTCTGGGCAGCACTAAAATGGCATTCTCAAAACCGAAGCAGGGAGCTTCCATGAGGCACAGGAGTGGTGCTTGGCTTGCCAACCCGTTGGTGACGCTGCTCCTCAGCAGCTCGGTGGGTGCAAACACATGAATCGTAGCTGCGGGCAGGAGGAATATCAGGTGCATCTCTACGCCCCGAGGGCTCAACTCCTACACTTAAACCCCTCCCACTGGAACAGCCGGCTCCAGTTTCAGCCAGCAGGCGAGCGTGAGAACAGGTCCTGCTCTTGGGCACCGTCAGCCACCGGCTCCCGACCTAACCGCTCCCAGCACTGCCCGTCTCCGGTAAGTACCGACTTCTTCTCAAATTCAAGTTTTCTTTCAAAACTGCTCTCAGATGTATCTTGAACTAACTATATGGCTCAGTGAACCACCTGCCAGGTGTCTGCTCTGCCTTGCTCTATTCTCTGAGGATTACTCAGGACCAGCAGGTGCATCGCTGGAAAGGAGACCATTATTACAAAACTTTTAATAAGGCTTACACTTTATTCTAAGAATACGAACAAGTTTATTTGGAAATTAAGTCCTCATTTCTACATAAAATTTAAACTAAAACTCAAACGTATGTGCTTATCTGTTCCTTACCTTAAAACTATAGTAAATTTCAACATTAAAAAATCATGTATATAGAAACACATGTAAACATATATACGTATGTGTTTAGACAACTGCTGAATTCACAGGCTAATTTTAAAACTTTCTGAAGTTTAAAATAAGTAGTATCTTTTTTTTTAAGGTTGTATTTATTTGACAGAGAAAGAGAGAAAGAGCACAAGCAGGGGGAGCTATAGAGGGAGAGGGAGAAGCAGGCTCCCCACTGAGCAGGGAGCCCGATGCAGGGCTCAATCCCAGGTCCCTGGGATCCTGACCTGAGCCGAAGGCAGGTGCTTCGCCAACTGAGCCACCCAGGCGCCCCTAAAATAAGTACTGTCTTGACATGTGCTTACCAAAACAAAAGAAAACCTAAGAGGATCCCTAAATATACAAAAAGGGTTTTTTCCCCCTTACAAAGTTTCTCATAAACCGGTTACGACAATAATTGTTGACCAAATGGCCAAGTCTGACCAATGTCAGATTTTATTTAAGCAAATTCTGTCTACATTTATTATCTTTATTTTACATTAACAAAGTCCTCCCAGTGCCTCAAACTGGTATTGTTCGGGATATACGAGGCAGGCATGCCAAGGGGCACTGGCTCTGGTGACAGGCTGTCCAACGTTAAAGCTGCGTACACTTACTAGTAAGAGCTATGTCTACAACTTGGGATCTCCGGCTGAAACTAGAAAGAGCCCTAGTTGTTTTTCCAGCTCCATTCTTCCAAACTCCCTTCTAGAAAACTGTCTTTCTCCCTAGGTCATGGTTGTCCTGAAGTTTATCCTTCATTTTAAAGAACCAAGAGTCTGGGAGGGAGTGGCGGTTAATCACTGGAAAAGCTCAATTGGAGTAAAACTCACAAATCTCGTTCTTGCGACACCCCAGTGGGTAGGCGACAATGGCGTGTCCTTGGGTTATGCAATAACGCCACATCACAATATTGTAATTATAGCATGCCCTTCAAAACGCTCTACCTGACGAGGCTCCCTGCCAGACAGCCGGACAGCACCGAAGGGACCATCACAGCATTAGTTCAGTTCATAGGGTAACACGCATGACAAGCATACTTAGCCAGCCCGTCACAGCAGTGTCCTATAAAGCTAAGCTATAATTACCTCTATTGTGTCCTATCAAAGTTAAAAAAAAAAAAAATCTTTTTCTCTTGTCTGTTTGTTGGATTTCAAACTCCTTAGAAACTTTTGAAACATGCCAGCCACTATTATTCTTATCTTAACGACTGGCAACGACATTAATTGTCCACACTTAGGAACCTATCGAAAGATAGTACATTGGCAATTTAGAACTTCAAAAACAAGCAAACAAAACCCTGTGGCCAACCGAAACCACAGGTTGCTCAAAGTGCTGTGTGGGCAGTTATGCCCAGACGCCCGGCGGGTCTGTGAGCAGGAGCCCCGAAGGAGGAGAGAATGCGGCAGCCTGGGCTGGCTCCCGGCACTTTCTAAGGCAAAAAAAAGTACATCAGTTCAATGCAAGGAGATGTTTAAAATGCTTGATGTCACAAAACGGGCATCTTTAAATAAAATAGGAAAACCTCTGGAAGCTCACACAGGGCCCTGTGTGTGACTTTAAGTCACCACCCCCACAGTCTCTCCCCTTCGGTGTGGACGCTGTGTACACAGGCCGCTTAGTCTGACAGGACTCCGAGAGGGATGTCGCAGAGGCAGGCAGAGGACAGACGCGACCCCGCATTTCAGGGACAGCCACTCTGACCCTGACGGGAGGGAGGGAAGGTGCGTGAGGAGCAGCTCCCAGCACTTCCTGCTGATCAAGAGTAAACAACATTGTGACACACAAACCTCCTTTGAGGACCAAGCTAACATCTGAACTTTAAAACGTGCTAACACTGCAGTTCTCTAACAAAAGCCAAATCAAAGGGGTCCTGCATTATTAGCAGCTCTCCAGACACAGATTAACTAAGAAAGACACATGCCGTCTCCAGGAAAAGGCTATATGTGAAACACCTCTCGGTACCTTCAGAAAAACCTCACCTCTCAATGCAAATCCAAACCTACTACAAACAGTTAAAGTTCTCGATTGTGTTGTTTTGGCAACAATACCCTTTTTGGGGAATATTTAACACCAGCAGCTGCCAGCAAGCACCAAGCCCAGAGGATACAAACTGGCCTGGCAGAGACTGTCACAAGCCGCGTCCCTACAGAGGGCGAGACTGACAAGGTCCCGGACAGTCAGGTCGAGCTCCTTCACCCTGGTAAACCTCACAGGAGAACTCGCAGACTGACATCATGCCATATAGGCTGCTCCCTTCGAAAGCTTACAATAGCCTCAATTTTATCCCACTTATGTCTCTGACATTACTGCGTTTTTATGACCAAGTGAATACGCCCGTCTCCATCGGCATCTGAAGCAGCTGTGCTCCCTTGTTTTAATTAGTGAATTGTGCAACCCTGAGAGGTCAGTTTACCCATAGTTACCAACACTACTGCCCCTGTGAGCCCATCGCAGGCTTCCCTTCCCACAGGTCAGCCCTGGAATACTCTCACCTCCTAGGGCACTGGCATGATCCCCGGAGAACCTATTTACTGTCCTTGTATGCTAACTGAACAAAGAACAAAAATTCAGAACAGAACTTTACACACAACATCATTTGATTAAAAAAAGTATGTATTAACATAAAACCAATTATTACCCAAATTATTCTTCTAAGTAACACTAAGATAACTTAAATATAACTTGCCTCCTATAAATGTTTGATAAATTTAACACAGGTTTATATATGTGTTTGCCTAAAAGTATCAGCAGCGCTAAACAAAACTGCTTCTAAAACTAACACATCGTTATTTAACACAACTGAATCATCTCCTAAATTCTGAGGGAATTTTTCATTCATCTGAGCTCCAGGGTTTTGGATGCTGGCAGTGGTGTATCTGTGTCCACTCTCGGTATCGCTAGACTCAGGGTTCACACTTGATAAAGTTTTGCAACTGTCATCATTTTGATCATGATGCTTCCAGCTAGTGATGAAATCACTTTTCGGATCTTTGCCATAACATATCCTATACAATCATGGGAACCTGACTTGCAGAGGTTCTCACGCCTTCAGAACCAGGGAGCATGGTGAGACGTGCCGGCACACGCCCGCTGACTTATCTAGCTGGCCCGGGTTGGCTGGAATCGCTTCCCGACGGGCGGCAAGGAAATTGTGCTTTTATAGCCCAGAGCATACCTACCCCCCAAGGTATGGGCTGAACTCATAAAGAGTTATTTCACATTTTTCCCTTTAATAAGAGGGGAAGTTTAGAAAGACGCAAAGCTATGCTTACATGTTGAACATGCTGGGCTCTGACACTGCCTTGCAGCCCCGGCAGCCATGCAGTGGGTGGGAGAGGAGGTCAGGGGCAGGGTGAGCCAATGAAACCCTCCCCTGCTGCCCGGGGCTCTGCGACACACCCCCCTCCAGTCACGTTCATAGGGCAGCCAAAAGTCTCGTTTCTCACCCAAAATACATGCCTCACCACTACTGCTCTGCAGAAACTCCTCACAACAGAAGAGCCACAGACATCCGCAGAAACCACTTCTTGTAAATACCCATCTTTGGAAACAATGGATGATAGAGCAGTTTGTCAGTGGGGGCGGGGGGAGTGCTTTTTTGTGTCTTTAAAGAATATGAATAAATGAGTAGAGAAACCAGTTTGCTGAGAATAAAATCAGACAGCTTTCTCAGAAATGTAAGGTATCCAAGTGAAATCCCAAACTCCACCTGCTTCCACCCCTCCTGCACACCACCGATGATCTCATCACAGTGTGTGGGATGGCAAGGAAAGGCATTTCAGAGAAACTAACTTTTATTTTGTGAAAACAAGTCTCTTCAATTTCCCATATGTATTTCTCTGTTTTTAAAAGGCTGTTTTCCAAATGAACATTCTAACCACCCAAGGTCTAGAAGGTGATGCTTTGTCCATGAAATCCCACAAGGCTCAGGACTGACCTCATTTGCCCAGTCCTTAAAGCAAAACTACATCTGAAAACAGTTTTGTTAAATCATTTCCTTTTAACTTTATTTTTAAGCTGTTTGAAAACATTTAGAAGCTGAAGCTCTTGAGTGAAAGAGCGGGCCCTGACGCCTCCCGTTGCCCTCCAGCCTCCCCACCCACACGCTTGCTCCTAGACACAGTCACTCCATGGGCTGGTCCGGGGCACCCAGCCACGCCGCCGGGGCCATGAGAGATCCTCCCAGGCCTCATGTCTTTGTTCTCAGTTTCGGGTTATGAGGCAGAGAGAGCGCCCCAGGGGTGTGCGGAGCAGCCTCTGAAGGAAACCAGGCTGAGACCTCTGGTTAAGCCTGGGAGTGGGCAGGGATCAGGGAGAGGAGGGCCCTGGGGGAAGGTATAGAAGGCCAGAGACACCTGCAGCCCAGGACATTGCCAAGGACGGCCCCGGGCCCACTTCCTAAAGGGTAAGGCTAGGATAGTGTCCTACCACGATCCAACCATCTCTCAAACAGGCACCACCATTTGCGGGTAAGGTCAGGAAAGGCAAGCAGATGCCCTGGGCCAGACATGCTCTCAGCTGTCCACACGCATCTGTGTTCGCTGGCCGGGCAGGCACGGGGTGAGCGCAAGAACTTATTCCACGGTGCTCATGAGGTAGGCAGTGGAAACACGGCAGCAAAGGAGAGTGTTCGGTCCCTCACGGGGCTCAGAAACTCACCTTGAGAGCATCTCAAAACCATCTGAGTCAACATAAACACAGCACTTATATATTTGTATTTGAGACAGCATAAATGCTACTTACAGATAAAGCTGTCTTTTCATTTGATTTTGGAAGCAGTAAGGTGGGACTGCATATTTAAATATTCTTTTCTAAGTACCAACAGGTAGAACACAACCTGATTAAACAGGACAAGACAGTCAAGGAGCACTGACTCCGTGTCACACTCAGACTCTCCCAGCTCCACGTAAGCAATGTGAGTGCCACACAGACCAGGCTCCCGTAGTCACGGTCAGCGCAGTCAGACCTACACCACAGACTCCATGGACATGGATGGCGGGGAGGGGGGTCCCAACAGTCACTTGGCCTCAGTCTACAACCTTCCTGGCATCAGAGGCCTCAGGTCACAGGGTAAAGATTCCCAAAACTCAAAGAACTACAGGTGTTCTCAGAGCTGACACTAGGGCACCCTACTCTTCTTGGCCCCAAGACAATGCTTTTCAGGTCAGACTTGAGAAAACAGGAACATCGTGGGGGCTGGCGGCCAGGTTACAAGTAGGGAGCAGCTGGTGTTCACCTCATCCTCGTACTGACGAGGATGGTGACCCCTCCGTACCTCCAGGTGATCTGTTACGAAGCCAGGCTAACTCCTTCTCCACCCAACAGGCTAGTGTCCTGACCCTAAGGCTCTGCTCCTCTGTTGCAGCACCAGCCCCAATGAGCAAGACTTCCCCTGTCAGACCCACAGCACGTGGAGCTGTCTGCAAATAGAAGCACTTAGAAAGGAAGCAAAGGAGAAGCAGCAACCACCAGATCATAATTAGACAGGAGCCAGCAGTGATCGGACCAGCGAGAACACCAGCGCCTACACCACAAGAAAGAACATGAGTCTTCTCAAAGAGCGAAAACCAAAAAAGCCGCATTACATCCCAAGGCCTCCAGGAAAGCCCTTTAAGTATAAGTGTTTCCAGTGTCCTTTCACTTGCAATGAAAAGTCACACCTTTTCAACCACATGAAGTACGGTCTCTGCAAAAACTCCATCACTTTAGTGTCAGAGCAGGACCGCGTCCCTAAATGCCCCAAATCCAACTCTCTGGACCCTAAGCAAACCAACCAGCCAGATGCCGCAGCAAAGCCCACCTCCGCCAAGCCTGTCGCAAACGGGCTCCCACACTTTGACGCCAAGCTCCAGCAAAGCCTTGCCAAGGACGACGCAAAGGAAAACCTGGAACTGCAGGCACGTGGGCCCCACAGGTGCCCAGGACAGAAGCCTGCTCTCCACGAGGAAGCAGCACCCCTGAGTCCAGCTTCAGAAGCCAGCAGGGGCACCCAGCCCGTTCTGGAAGGCATCGTGCGGCCCTCAGCATTTGTCCCGGTGGGAGAGCACAGACTGAAAGGGCCAGAACATGCTGAGGCTCCCGAAGGGCTGGCACTGCCCAACCCCACAGCCAAAGCCCCCTCCTTCCACACCAAGTCTGCATTCCATGCTCCCAGCTACCCATGGAAAGCTGGCTCACCTTTCCTCCCTCCTGAGTTCCCACACAAAATCCCTTCGACAAAGGGGTTTAGTGCTATCTCCCCTTATGTGCACCCCGCGATCCCGGAGTACTCGCCACACTTTTACACAGAGCACGGACTGGCCACTATCTACTCACCCTACCTGCTTTCTGGGAACTCACCCGAGTGTGATGCCCCCCTGCTGTCCGTCTATGGGGCCCAAGACCAGAGGCACTTGCTGCCTCCCCCAGGGCCAGTCCCGAAGCACCTGAACCCCCCCTCGACATATGACCACTACAGGTTTTTTCAGCAGTACCATTCCAACCTGCCAATCCCTTATGGGTTTTACAGACCAGAGTCTGCGTTCTCCTCCTACGGTCTCAGACTCCCACCCGTCTCAGGTATTTCCAGAGATCAAAGCTCCCACCTACTGGAAGAAGCTGCCCTGCTCTACCCGGCCTTGAGTCCGTCTAAGTCAAGTCCTTCCAGCACCCACAAAAAACACACCGAGTTTGAGAAGGAGAGCCCAACTCTCGAGGCTAAAGATTCCTCCAAAGATGAGCAGAGGGACACAGAGGGAACCAAAATGAGCCCTCGAGCAGGCAGCGCAGCCACAGGCTCCCCAGGAAGGCCGAGTCCCACCAACTTCACACAGACAAGTCAGCCATGTGCCGGGCTGTGCGGCCTCTCAGACAAGCCAGCCTCCAGCTCCCTGGGAAGGCTCCATCAGCCCGAACACAGCCTGACAGCCTTCAAGCCTGTCAATAAAAGCACCGAGTGCCCACATTCCCAAGCTCTGGAAAACAGAGACGAGTCTCCAAAAAGGTAAGAAATTTTCATTTTCAAAATCTCCAAAGCATGTGTCTGGTTGTGCTCAAAATGCTTCAGACAATAGCTTTTCTAAGCAAGGTTCCTACTAAGGCCTCTCTTTCCCTCTTCCAGCCTTGACGCCATGAACGGAGATGCTCCAGGTGAGACAGGAAGTGCCTCTCGTGGTACAGAGGCCACACCTTCCAGCCCAGAGGACGGCTCCAGGACAGCTCCGCTGAACCTCTCCAAGAAACCTGAGGTTAAACCAGCCACTCACAGCCCTGTGTACAAGGACTTTGCAGAGCTGCAGGACATGCCTCTTAATCTCTCGGTGAAAGACCCCTGCAATGCCCTGACTCCGAGACCTTCCTTCCACAACCCACTGCAAGAGGCAGAACCTGCCACCACAGCTGCTCAAAACACTGAGATGGAAAGTTCCGAAGATGGGCCAGACCACACTCAGACAAACCAGAATGGCCTTGACACTGCTGAGGTGCCATCAACAACCCATACCGTGAAGGCCCGGGACACGAGAGCGGTGGACAGCAGCGATGAGCAGAAGCAGACGGCGGCCGTGGCCCTCTGCCAACTGGCAGCCTACAGCCCGGGGAACGTCCGGGTGGGCGATGGGGAGCCCACGGCCCCGAAGTCCACCTGCCAACAAGATGCACCCACTCTCAGTGCCACGGAAAGCCCGGAGGCTCAGTGTGACCTCAGACCCAGAGGGCAAAAGAGGACAAGTCCAAGGG
Organism: Eumetopias jubatus; assembly: GCF_037043125.1. Lineage (NCBI taxonomy): Eukaryota > Metazoa > Chordata > Mammalia > Carnivora > Otariidae > Eumetopias > Eumetopias jubatus. The sequence goes on from NW_028274816.1 coordinate 81,055,127, forward strand.
ATGCAGGGAAGTCCCAGCAAGGAACTAAGAAGACGAAGCAGAGCGACACAGCCAGAGTGTTCACTCTTCGGAAAAGAACACGGGTGTCCTAGTGCCCGGCTCTCACAGGTTGCAGACACACCTTCCAAAGTAAGTTCAGCAAATCTTCACTGGCACCTTCGCTTTTTCAATGTAGTTTCTTTTTCTTCTCAAAAAAAAAGAAAGAAAGAAAGGAAAAGAAGCTGCAATTTCAGTTCAGTTTCTGTAAATATTAAACATGAATATTCAAAGGTGCTTCTACTTTTGGTTGTAAAAATATTTAAATGACTCATATTCTTAAGACTGAGGAGTTAAACACTGCCTTTTGTTTTTGTAAAATGTCACACTGAATACATAGACTAAAAGACAGCTTTTAGGCGTACGCCATCTTATAGGAAAGCTTTTAAAAATACTTTTCTTATAAATACCTTAGCACTAAAACAAACTGCTTTAACTGTTTTGCTATCAAATCTACTGTGTGTTTTCAAGTAAATAACAATTACCGAAAAAAACGCCAGGAGAAAACATTTCCAGCACTGTCATTCAAGCGCCCTATGTAAAAACTATGATTTGTTATGAGTGACACACAAACATCCAGAGGCTATTTATAATTTATTCCCAGTAGGAAAAACATATTGCTGGTGCAGCCATAGCTAGTGTGTCCTACTTCCTCATGATGCTACAGTGAGTTTCCTGACTCAGTCAGCCTCATTTTCCACTTTCTAAAATGATGTACATATTGCTAATTTTCCAATAAACCCATAGGTGACTTTAAAAATACATGAACTCCGTGTGATGCTTTAGTCCGCCATAGCAAACAAATGCGATGAGTAAGGTGAGGCAGCAGTGAACCAGAAAAAGAGCACCTGCCTGTGCGTGTGTGTGAGAGGGCACACCTGGGTATGCGGTGCCGTGATGGCAGCCACCAAGTCCGGGCACACGCACCCACCTGGGGCCCCCCAGGTCTCAGTTCCTACAGCTGCCTCCTGATGGCCCACCCCACAGGCCTTCACAGGACCCCTTCCTCCCACTTCTCAAGGGGGCCCCTGTCCTCCGACATATCACCTGAGGTAACAAAGGGCCACTGAGCACAGCAGTGCAGTGCTGAGCCATGCCTTCAGACAACCACATGCCATTAACCCGAAACATCTACTGTTACAACACAAACCCAAGGAACATGCGCACTTCCTTCACTAGCACGCCAGGGCTCTTTCATTTTCGTACACCAAAATGTTTTGACAAAGAACAAAAATAGGATACCTCTGCTTTCCGGCAAGTCAACCATCCTGCAGGAAGCAAAACCATACATCAGAGGGCACCCTACAGACAAGCTCTCACCTCATGCTTTACGCACAACAACACAGACCTTCCATGTCAAGGGCCCAAAGATTCTGAGACCACTGTTTTATAGCTCACCCAAAAGTGTCATGCATCATTTTAAGTGATAAGAAGAGGAACCAGGGACAGTTAACGACAGTCCAGCCCTCCTGCAACAGTGCATCATGAGAGGAGACACACGCCTCAGAGTTCTCGGGGAAGGCAGAGGCCATGACCACTTGCAGATTTTCACTGTGGAGCTGTGTGTGCCTGCAGCACCATGACTGACCCCTCCTCACGTAATTCTCCCAATGGTCACACATCACAGACACAGCCACAGAGACCCCAGCAGGCCCTTCAGATCTGTCTCTAAAAGCACATGGAGGGCGCCTGGGGGGCTCAGCTGGTTCAGCATCAGACTCTTGATTTTGGCTCAGGTCATGATCTCAGGGTCATGAGACTGAGCCCCGTGTAGGCTCCACACTCAGCAGGGAGTCTGCTTGAGATTCTCTCTCTCCCTCTCCCCCTGCCCCTCCCCCTGCCCCACGCTCTCTCTCTAAATAATAATAATTATAATTCATAATGTACAATGGAGTCCTAGATTTTGTAACAAAAAAAGTTTTGCTGATTTTTTAACTATACCACCTTTCTGTATTTACTTGTGACCCAACTTGTGAGCTCCTAGTTTTTAACCTTTACATATAAAAAGTAATTAACCTCAAAAAGTTAAATATAGAACTATTTCCCTATGACCCAGCAATTCCACTCCTACGTATACACCCCAAAGAAGTAAAAACAAAAACTCAGATATGTGTACACCAATATTCAGAGCAACATTATTCACAAGTCAAAAGATGAAAGCAACACAAGCATCCACTGACAGATGGACAGACAGATAAAATGCGGAATATCCATACAATGGAATATTACTCAGCTCTACAGAGGAATAAAGTTCTGACATGTGCTACAGCATGAATTAACCTTGAAGACCTCTTGCTCAGTGAAATAAGCCAGATACAAAAGGACAAATCTTGTACAGATCCACCTGTGTGAGGCACCTACAACAGGCAAATTCACAGAGGCCAACAGAGTGCAGCAGGGAAGGGGAGAGGGGAGCTTAATGGGGACACAATTTCTGTTCAGGATGATGAAAAGTTTTCAGAAACTGTGATAATGGTTGTACAAACTGTAAATGTGGTTGATACCACTGAATTGTACACTTAAAAACTGTCAGCAAGGCAAATGTTTGTTACACACGTTCTAGAATGTTTTTTAAAAATAATATACCAAAACTATTAAATCACATATCTTATATAGGTAAACTGCATGTTAGGTGAACTGTATCTCAATAAAGCTAAAGGGGTCCTTGAATTCGTACTGAAGAGGAAAACAAAATGCTGACAACAACCCTTCTGAAGAGCCTTCCCAGCAGCCCCTGGCAGTCTGCCCCCACCACCAGCTCTAACCTTCACCACAACGCCACACTCCATGGGGGAAGGGGGCATGTGTGGGTGTGAAATGAAGCACACACATATTCATCAAGGAGAAAAGCACTTTAATTCAGAAGGGCAGAACAACTACTTCACATACTAAGTCAAAGAGGTCTCACGGTAGTCACTTCACTTTTTTTTTTTTTTATTTTTTATTTATTTTTAAGCAATCCCTATACCCAATGTGAGGCTCAAACTCACAGCCCCAAGATCAAGAGTTGCACATTCTCCCAACTGAGCCATCTGGGCACCCCTGATTCACTTTTCTTACAGACTGGAGTGTCCAACAGTTGAAAATGCACAAAGGTTAAAAATCAGTGAGGCATGTGGTCCTCAGAACAGGAAGGCACCAGGACTGTGTCAGGAACACTGGAGAAAGCAACCCTTCCCAGGGCCCAGCTGCTCCCTTAGGAACTGAGGTACAAAGGCCTGTGGGAAGTGACAAGGTCAGGAGAGGTCGGCCCTCTGCAACCACAGAGCTGCAGTCACAGCCAGGCCCCACCCACCAAAGCAAGCAGATTCCGGGCCCCACGGGGGACACAAGACCACCTCTGTGGCTGACTTTGGCTCGAGGACCCCAGCCCCACCCCCACTCCACAGCACCCGGGCCAGAAAGTGGCTCTGCCAGCCTTCCTGTTTTCTCTCATGGGCACTTCTCTAATAAAATCTCTGCACATTTAATCCTGTCTCAGCATCTGTTTCTGCTCAGAGGACCCAGACTAATGCTGGAACACTAGTCAAATGCTCGTTTTTGGATAATGTCACAGAATATGGCAAAGTAGGGAACTCCACAGATCAGTCCCTCCACCAAAATAACCATTAAGCCAGCAAAACTGACAGACTCAACTTATTCAGAACTCTGAAATCTCATCAAAAACTTGCAGAAACCAGGAGAATGCTTAGAGAAGAAAGAACCTACAAAATTTCAGCACTTAAGGAAATCTGTTAGGTCACTGGCTGTCTGCAGATGTAATGGAACCAAGACTTGAGTGACCAGACACAACAAGGAATACAGTCGTTGCAATCAGACTGGAAGAAGTCACTTAATGGACAACGATCACCTTCAATAAGCAACAAGAGCAAACCCCTGGGGGTGGGTGAAAACCTGATTTCCAGAGTTACCACATTATAGTATTCAAAATGTCCAGTTTCCAACAAAAAACTACAAAGCATACAATGAAACAGGAAAGTACACACATATTTCAAAGGAAAAAAAAGAAAAGCAGAGAAATTGTCCCAGAGGAAGCCCAGACATTGTACTAAAATCAAAGACTTTAAATCAACTCTCTCAGATATGCTCAAAGAACTAAAGGAAACCAAGAAAATATCCAAACAAACACAGAATGTCAAAAAAGCTATAAAAAAGAGACCATATAGAACTTCTGAAACTGAAAAACACAGTAACAGACATGAAAACTTCAAGCGAGCTGTACAACAGCAGATTTGAGCAAGTGGAAGAAAGAATCAGTGAACTTGAAGATAGAGCAATTGGCATTATCCAGTCTGAGGAGCAAGAAAAGAAAAGAAAGAGTGCGCCTGGGTGGCTCAGATGGTTGAGCATCTGCCTTCGGCTCGGGTCGTGATCCCAGGGTCCTGGGATCGAGTCCCGCATTGGGCTCCCTGCTCCTTGGGAGCCTGCTTCTCCCTCTGCTTCTCTCTCTCTCTCTCTCTCTCTCTGTCTCTCTGTCTCTCATGAATAAATAAAATCTTTAAAAAAAAAAAAAAAGAAAAGAAGATAACGAAACAAACATTAGCCCCGGTCACCTCTGGAGCCTACGCCAAGACAAAATCACCAGGCCTGGCACCATCCTTCCCAGGCAGGAGACAACACAGCTCCCTGAGACCCCACCAGGCACAGCAAGGGCCTGCAAGAGGGTTCAGCGCACATGGAAGATACCACCAGTCTGGAGGCAGCCAGCCAGTCAAGGCCACACGTTACATCTTCTAGATTTTAAGCAACAGCTTGACACTTCTCACTCATGACACCAACCCCCACATTTTCTCACTCCAGCAGCTAGTGACCGATGGGCACCTCAACATTATAAGTTATGACGGGCACATGCATACCAGCCAGTCTCAGGCACAAAAAGCAGAGAAAAGGCTCTCTGTCCTTCAAGTTAAACTGGAGTTGGAACCACCCAGGCAGGGATTTCACCTTGTCTGTGACACACTCACACAAAGAAGACTGGTGAGCTGGGTTTAATCAAAATGCAGGACTTCGGTGCAAATGACATCAACCAGAAAGTGAAACCACCACCATGGAATGGGGGAAAATACTGCAGATCCTATATCTGGTGAGAGACTTAAATCCAGAATCATAAAGAACTCACAGCAACAATAAAAAGGCCAATTTTTTAAATGAGCAAAGGATCTGAACAGATGTTTCTCCAGCAAAGATCTCCAAATGGTCAACAAGAACATGAAAAGATGCTCAACATCATTAGTCAGTCATGGAAATGCAAATTAGAGACACAATGAGATACCACTTCACACCCACTAAGAGAAAAACAAGTGTTGGGGAGGATGTGGAGAGACTGGAACCCTCATACACGCTGCTGGTAGAAACGTAAATGTTACTACCATTTTGGAAAACAATCTGGCAGCTCCTCAAAAAGTTAAAGATAGAGTTACCACATGACCCAGCAATAGAGACCCAAGAGAACTAGAATCGTATGTCCACACAAAAGCTTGCACACAAATGTTTGTAGCAGGTGCGCCTGGGTGGCTCAGTCGTTGGGCATCTGCCTTCGGCTCAGGTCGTGATCCCAGGGTTCTGGGACCAAGCCCCACATCGGGCTCCCTGCTCTGCATGGAAGCCTGCTTCTCCCTCTCCCGCTCCCACTCCCCCTGCTTGTGTTCCTTTTCTCACTGTGTCTCCCTCTGTCAAATAAATAAAATCTTTAAAAAAAAAAATAAAAATAAAGACATTAAAAAAAATGTTTGTATTTATTCATAATAACCAAAAGGTTAAAAATCCAAATGTCCATCAACTGATGAACAGATAAATGGCGTGGTGTATCCATACAATGGAATATTATTCAGCCATAAAAAGGAACAAAGCACTACTGTTGCATGCTATAATACAGATGAACCTTGAAAACATCACGCTAAGTGAAAGAAGTCAGGCCCAAGACCACTATCATAGATTCCATTTATAAGAAATGACCAGCAAAGGCAAATTTAGAGAGAGAGAAAGCTGATTAGTAGTTGTCTGGGGCTGGGTGTGTTCAGGAGAAATGGGGAGTCACTGTCCCTGAGCACAGGGTTTCTTTGTGGGACAATAAAAATGTTCTGAAATTCGATATGATAATGGTGGCACAGCTCTGTAAATATACCATAAACCACTGAACTGTACACTCTAAATGGGTGAACTTCATGGTATATAAATTTTATCTCAGTAAAGCTGCCACAAAAATAAAAAGAAAGATTAAATAGAATCTTGAAGGTCTAGGAGCCCTCCTCACGCTTCACAATGCCAAGTACAAAGCCATTACTTCTGACACCCCACAGCTCAGGTGCTACAGAGGAAGATGAGGGGCCCTACCCATCTCTGCACAGATGTCATTATTCTGGATAGAAGTCAACTCCCACGGTGCAGAGCATGTGTGGTGACACAGCCCAGGAAGGGGCCTTCTCCATCCTTCACAGGTGTCCTTCCCTTCTGTCCACAGAGGCACCACCAGCCACACCCAGAGCTGATCCCCACCAGTCAGACAGGGCTTTACATGGCCACAGCCCCATGCTCCACCTTCACGTGTCTAGGTCCAACAGCTGGGACATGCAGGCTTGGAGCCCAGTGGTCCCTCTACATCTGCTGCACTGTGCCCCTGTCCCCCTGCTCAGGCCACTACCAAGCCTCCTCCAGCCCTCCGCCCCCTCCCCTTGCTGGTGTGAGCCTTGTTCCCAGGGGACCGTGATGTCACTCCACATGATAAATACAGCAGCAGTGCACAACTTCTTAACAGGCAACAGCACCCCCACAAGGGTGAAAACCAGTCCTGAGGGACAAGAAAATCTCAGACATAGCAATGGTTCGTGGCTCTCCAAATCCAAACACAAAGTATACCTGTGGTATTAAAATTTCACAGAAGGGAGAAGAGGCAGTCAGATCATCAGAAACGTCAATACAAGAAGGAAGGCTGAAAGACAAAGGTCTAGTTTGCTCTCTCCTGCACAAGAATGCGCTAGCAGTGAGGGCAGAGGCCTGATGCACGCTCACGGCGGGACACGCTGGAGACACAGGGTGAAATGAAGCACCCAACACGCTACAAACAGTCCTGACGATGCAGAGCAAACGCGCAGTACTTACCATCCTCAAGTCGGGAAGGGAGCAATAGGCCTCTTCTGCCCAGTTCCGCCAATGCCAGACAGCCACCATGCCAGGCATTGTCCGTCTCCTGAAAACTGAGACACAAAGAAAGCCTGAGACTGCAGTGCTCATTCCAGCTTCTCCCACCGTGTACACAGACTGCAGGTCCACATCCTGTGCCCAGGAGCCTCCCTAAAACCCACTCGTGAGTTTTCCAACTGTCAGCTGGCTAAATAAATAAATAAAATACTGCAATTTAACTGAAGGTAAGCACTGTGCTCAGTATTTCTCTTCAGATCTCCGATGACAAGCACAGGTCCTAGGTGGCTTCACATGCTGCCAACAGAGAAAGCGGCCCGCAGATGTGTGTCAGCAAGACACCCAGGCTCTACACAGGCTTCCTGCCACAGCAGCCTGTGCCAGCTGACTACACACCCAGCGACTCACCCCGTTCAAGGCACTAAAACCTGGGGGCTCATAGCACAGTGATTCTATCAAATTAAGGCTAGACTATATTAGCAGAAAGGGGCAGGGAGACCTCCTTTCCTCCTTTCCTGGCTTAGAGATTAAAAAGTTAGAATGAAAGACCATTTAGAGAACTGTTTTGCACTATTTGAAACACTGGCTTTTAATAAACAATTATGCCAATTAATCAAGTCATAGTAAAATTTTGTTATCTAATAAAATTTTTCCTGAAGTGGTTTGGAAGCTCTCTTGTTTACGAGTGCACCCCTGGCATCATGATTAGTGAGAAGTGTTTCTTAGATTGATAAAGGCTGTCTTCAGAGTTTCTACATTTGGCTGCCAATATAAACATGGAAATGCATTGCACCAAAAAGCAAGAGACGTTATAGGGCTCTTTCCTATCCTAAATTTATCAATCTGATAGCAAAGAAATGTTTAAGAAAACCAAGTGAATTGCGTTCCTCACTAGCAAAAAGCACAAGAACATTCAGAAAGGAGAGAGTGTAGGCTTGTCTGTCCACTCGACAGATACTCAGCAAGTCCCACCCGTGTGCCAGGGCCTGCAGACACAGACTCCCTGAGACCAACACGGACTCTGAGACAGACACAGGTGCTGCCCCGTGGACCTCACCATCAACCAGTGCCAATTTCTACTTCTAATTATAAATTCTTAAGTTCCAGGTATTTTTTTTAAATGTCTGTCCCAAAGGCTATTTGACCACATCAAAATTTAATATTGCACTTTGTGTACTTCAGGACTTTAACTGGAAAGAGATGCTTTATGCTTTTCATAAGACTTGATAATGTTTTAAAAAAACTTTTTAAGAGATCAGCATTATGATGACTCTATCAACAAAACAATCACCAGTTACACCAATGTCCGTTTCCAAACTAAATGTGTGCACTGCTGCTTGTCAACAGCTATGGAAAGGTGGCATAACCTTCTGTCAGGCCTGTGGCCTGAGGGGGAACAAGGAAGACCATCACCCTGCTGGCCCTACTCTGCCCACTCCAGGGGGTACTCAGGAACAGTGCCTCCCTCACACAGTGCCTGGCTTGCGGCCAGACTTCTGCCCTACTCACTCTCTCCAAGGCCCAACATGCACAAGCAGACGGGGACAGGGGGCTGCTCGCTGGGGCCAAGGGGGTACCCCCAAAGGTTTCTCAACGTCACAGAGACTCTGAGAAGTTGCAGCACCCACAGCACACCCAGGAACTGGGACCCGGGGCTGCAGTCCATCTGCTAACTGGAGACCCCCCGTGCGGCTGAGCTCAGATGGCAAACACAAGGACCCTGGCCAGGCCAACGGGGCCTTGCTCTCCTCCTCCCACAGGCCCTCTGCTTCTGCCATGGACCAGACTGCCGGGTCTAGCATACACTATCTCTGGGGTCCTGCCCTGAGGTAATGCTGCCGGGGCCAGCAAGGGGCTACAGCACTATTTTCTAAAGGGTGGGGGAGGGTGGGCACAGGTACTGACGGACAGCTGCACATCCAGAGGGTGGGACATAGGGAAGGGAGCAGCAGCTGAGGGATGATGCCCATGCTGCTCACACTGGTCCTGTGGGGCTCACTGTAAAACCCCCTGGGGACATATGTGGCTTCATTCCACATAACCTGGCCTGGAAACAGAGCAGGGAGTGAAGGGGCAGTCCTGGGAGTAGGGTAATAGAAGTAATGTTCTTACTGACCCTTTCAGCAAAGCCTGTCCCAGAAGAACACAAAAGAAGGGACAAGATCGTAGCAGCAGCTGTACCAGGTCACCAGCCAGTCCTGCCGCCCCCACCCCACTGCACATGCCCTACACCCAGCAGGCTCCTGCTTCTCAGGGTCTTCAAACATTCTGGTCTGGGGGCGACTCCTTTCTGTGCCAGGTTCTGCAATCAGGTACTTCATACCCATCCAGGAAGAGGCTGCCTTTGCACGCAGGTCCTTTCCCTCAAAGTCCTGCTTGTCACTTTGAGCTGTCAGCCCCAGGGAAGCAAGAGCAGTAAAACAGTTTCCACCCTCCACAACCTAAATACAAAAATTGGAGGAGTTCATTAAAATAACAAGACAAATGCAGAGAAGTGTCTGCAGATTAAACTAACAAGGATGAGTGAAGTAGACCACAGGCGCAGGCCGGGACAAAGGGCCATATGTCTGGCCAGTAGAAAACACGTTTTAGGAGTTTGATGGAGATGCACAAGGTCAAGAACCCTAGGCCGCCAGGCAGAGGTGCAGTGGCCAGAGGAGTGAGGGAGGCGCAGGAGCACCAGAACGGCCACCACCAGGAAAGCTGGTACTAGGGACGCCACCAACAAGGGGCTGGGGAGGGCAGGTGTGAAGGGAAGGAAGGAGGCTGGGCAAGGAAGAGCGCGAGGGCGGGCTAGGTAAAGAGACAGTGTTAAATCACCAGAGGGCCCATGCAGAAATGTTCTCAGGAAGGAAATAGAAAAAAAGACTTGAGGCTGACCTGCCGTGCCATGGGCAAAGGGACCAGGTTAGAAAGGCTGGGGGTGCAGGACATCGGCCCTTTCCACCCTCCCTAGACCTGGCCCAAAGCGCTGCCCTCTCCCAAGAGCAGGATGCTCCACCACAGCCACACAAGAGCTGCCACTGGTCGCCGCCCATGGACTCACACCTCCGTGCTCAGGACCAGCGGGATCCAGCATCATCAGCACACCCATCACCATGCCACCAGAGAAGAAGTCCAAGAGGATACCCCAAAACAAGCCAGCAGAATCGCCACGTGGACAGGGAGCACTTTCTTTCCCCACCACGGGTGTTCCAGAGTCACAGCAGGAGCCTGGCAGATAACCGTGAAAAGTTTCCACTGAAGAAACACTGGCCACACAAGCAGCATCACTCTGACATCCCGCTCCCTGAACTCCTCCAACTGTCGCTGAGCAGGCTGGAGACAAAGTGCCAGGGAAAGCCTGCTCCAAAGGAAGCACACGTGCTGTGGGTGCTCCCAGAGAAACCTCAGCAACTGATGTACATGACTGAGCACCCAGAAGTGCAGGCAGCTCCTCTCCCTACATGCACGCACTGGCAGCCCAGGAAGAAGAGCAACTGGGGGCCAACCAATAACACCCCTTCTTAGAAACACCTGCTTCCAAAACCCAGAGAGAACTTTCCACGGGCAAAGTTAAGAGGCCTCTGGGACTAACCATACCAAACATGCTTTGCACCCGAGAGTGCACCTGACAGCACACCTATGCTGCCCGGGTCTCTGCCCTGCCCCCTGGCCTGCAGGACCCAGGCTCCGACCCCAAGGACCCATGGCTTGCACATCCCTGCCCACGCCTGCACCATGGGCCAGCCAAGTGCCACCCAGACATCTCTGAAAGGCTAAGCCAGATGCAACACAACCATTACCATGTGACTCTTGTCTTTGTTTTTTTAAGGGGGGGAGTGGGGGGAGGAGCAGGGGAAGAGAGAGAGTCCCGAGCAGGTTCCAAGCCCAGCACAGAGCTTGACTCAGGGCTCAACCTCACAACCCCAACCGAGATCATGACCTGAGCCAAAACCAAGAGCCAGATACTTAGCCAACTGAGCCACCCAGGCGCCCCACCACACCCAGCTGTTCAAATTTAAATCTGATAAAATTAAATAAAAGGTAGAATTAAAAAAGAAAAAAAGTAGAATTCAGCCTCTTTATAAGGTCAACAGCCAGACGTGGCTAGCAGCTACCACGAGGCAGATCCAGAACATGCCTCACCACAGACGTTCTCTTAGATGTCACCCCAGGGACCCCAGGCTTCTTCGAAATCGATGTATGTCCCTGTTCAAAACCACTTTTTTCTTCTTAAAGAGATTTTTAAACGTAATGGGATTTAAGCTGATAAAAGAAATATAACAACTAAAGTTCTCAAATTTAACTTCAAAAGGAAAACATAAAGGCTTTGGGGGCTCTGACAAATAGCTCAGCTGAAAGAAAATGTAAAGGGATACAGGAAAAGAACAGCCACTTCCTTTAACCAGAAACATGTCTCCTGTTGCTCTTCTCACATACCTGAAACAATCCAACACAGACCCAACCACGTCATCCGCCAGCTCTTTGGGAAGCCTTGCAGCGATCCTACCAATTCTGAAAAAGAGAGGCGGCACTCCGTCAGCATCACCAGCCCACTGCGAGGGGCACAATCAACGAGGAACCGTCGTCCCCAGCCATTTCCCTCCCTCCAGAGAATGGGAAGGAGAGGCAGACCCAGAGTGAGCCTCACACACACTCTGCTCTACACAACGCCTGTTAGGGAGCCTCACCCTAGCGACACACACAGACTGACACAGGCATCTCCTCAGGGGAGGGAGACCGCGGGGGGGGGGGGGGGGGCGGTGCCCACGGGGCAGCAGCCTGCCACTGATGGTCAATGGCACCCAGCACCAGGCTACCACCCTCGACCTGACCCCTCGGGACCAACCCCCACCTGGCGGGCTGCCCCACATCCACACTAGACACCTCCTGACTGGATCAGCATCCCTCCTGGCACAGCCCACTCCAACCACACGTGACTCTGGTTCAGAGGCTGCCTGCTGCTAAACACCTTCTCCATGAGGGCACCTCTCTCCAGGCCGCTCCCTGAGGCATAACAGAGGACAAACACCACTTCCCCTCTCGGGGGCTGTGGGATTGGATATGGCTGTGTGTTAGCACCTGCTCACTACGTGGGAGCTTTGCCTGCCTGTGCAGGGCAGGGGGTAGGGGCTGCACTGATGAGGACATGGAAGAGCAAGAAAAGGAACATTTGCAAGGAAAAAAAAAAAGGGCAAATTGGACTTGCTCAAATTCTGCCCACTCTAGCCAGAAAGGCAAGGAAATGAAGGAGCCTCATTCCCCAGTTATGATCTTTTAAATCAGAACATAAAGCAATAAACGTGTATTAGAAAAACCATCCTGCCTTCTAAAAGCCTCTGAGCTCTCAACTGCACGTGAAGTGCTGAATGACGGGAAGTGCTCAGACCACGGGGCGTTTCACTGACAAGCCATCAGCCCCGGGCCCAGCTCCCACAGTGGGACGGAGGGCACCTACCCTTTGGCTGCAGACCACCGCACAATCGTGTCCTGGTCCTTCAGCCCGACCAGCAGCCGCTCTGCAACAACAGAAGAAGGCCAGGGCCGTGAGCTCCGTGCACTCACCCTGGTTCTAGGTTAAGTTCTTCACTTCTCAGACTGAAGGTGTCACTCGTGAGTACCAAGAAGGAAATCACACGAAGGATACTAATTCTAAGGAAAAAAATTTCCTTTTCTTTGTTTTTAAATAACCATTTAAAGCCAACTCTTGCCATTGTTGCTAAAAAGCAGACCTACCCATCAGGGCAGAAAGCACCAGTGAGGAAGACTTCCCAGAGATCAGTGATTGCAAGAGGGTGCAGAAAAGGGGCTCTTACCGGGGTCTCAGGCACAGGCCAGACTCTAGCAAGAGCCACACAGGGGCCCAAAGGAAGTGCGAAGATGTCAGAGGCCTCTCGATAAAGGCCTGACAAGTCCCAGTCAATGGAAACCTTGACCAAGGCACCCAGGCAGCCTGGGAAGGCCCAACATGGAGGAAGGACAGGAGCCTGTGAAGGGGTCAAATTCACTGTGACTGGGGCAGTGTAGGACCCCAGGGGTGGGGGGAGCAGGTTAAGAAGCACAATATGAAGGGGGGAGAATGGACGTGAGAAACAGTGAGACAGCACCAGAGGAGGTGCAATGCTGTCCCTCGTGGACAAGGAGACTGGAGCTAAACAACAGTGGGAGACCCTACAGTGGGGGCAGGGGGCACCAGACGAGGAGGGGTGGCTGAAGGCTGGCAGGGTATGTGAGGCCACTGCAGTGGGGCTCTGCTCCGCTCTGTGAGCAGGAGACACTCCCTCGGGTAAGCGTAGGGCAGGGCCCAGAGCTCTTCAGGTTTACAGTGGGAGGGACGCTGCAGGTGTGTGCGGCACGGGGCCAGGAAAGCCACCACTCCATCTCTCCAGAAGGCCTGAGGCCATGGGCCAGATGCACCCAGGTAAGGCATGGTGGAGGGCTGAGGGCAGTACACTGAGGTAGAAATATGACGGCTCACACATGGGAAGCAAACAGTAAACAGAATGACAGGGTCCAGGGCCCAAATGGTCGTGGGCATCAGGACCGAAGGCCAGCTTCCACAAGCTCCATGAAAGGTGAGGGTGGGCAAGGTCACGGAAAGCCACATAATGCCAGCACAAAGAGGGGAGGAAGGCATGCACCTCAGAGGAGCCTCACCAGCGCCCCCAGGACCAGAGGGCAGCCGGCCCACCGCAGGCTCACCAGGAGGCTGCAGGGACCCTACCCACCTATCACGCTCTCCACCTCCTCGGGGATGTCATAGTCTCCGTCGCTGTCGGGAGTCTCCATGTGCACCTTCGACTCTTTCTGACTCTGGGCGCAATGCTGCAAGTTAGCAGCCAACGAGCGGCAGCCACGCTGGTACCTGCACACACAGACATTACCTCAGACCTGCTGCCACGCCTGCTGGAGCCTCTAAGAGAAATTATCTTGACAACTGAAATCAATAGTGTGGTGTCCCTTAGAATCTTAAAGGGTGCCTGTGAAAATTCCATGTGTTTTAGAGACGGGATGGAAAGAACATGGAGTATAACTGGCATCCACAAGGGCTGCCAAGAAAAGATAATGCCAATGTGAGCCACAGAATAGAGGTTCTGTGCTACTCAGAAACCCTCGAGTGCTGTGTAGTGTCAGGCAGAAAGAAGGTGGGGGACGGGGCAGGACTGCAGGAGTGTGCCCGACAGAAGCAGCGGGAAGGGCACTCATGGGTCCCGTGGGCGTCAGCCTTAGTTACAAGGCGCTCTGCCTCCCGTCCCTACTGCCCCCAGGCCCTTCGCCACCCTGGACTCTTCAATGCTTCAACTCTTCCCCAGAGCCTCCCTCTCAAGCCCCCCAGCAGCCACAGCCCTCCCCACACTGAGCTGAGGCCACAGGCATCATCCGTGTGCCCTGAGGACACTGGCACGGGCTGGCTCCGGCGTCTGACCCTGCACAGCTCCTGAACCTCTGGCCGCCACAGTTTCCCCATCTGTCAGAGGAGGCCCTACCCAGAGGCTTGTGACAGACAGATGCAAGGATGTGCACAAAGGCCTTTCCTCCTGGAAGGCAGGCCCCAGTGTGCCGCACTGAGGCAAGCATGCATGAGCCAGACTGGCGGGTGGCCCTGGATCAGGACACTGCCTGGAGCACAGAAGGTGCCCAAGTCAAGGTACAGAGTGCATCTGGGGGCTGCAGCCTGAGGCTGACTCCCAAACACAGACAACAGACAGAGCACAGAACCTGAACACCAGCCCGGGCACTGCTAACTGTGGTGCTCAACAGCTCATTAACTCCCTGGACCAGTTTCCAACTCTGTAAAACAAGGGCGGTGGCAGGCAGCCCCAGGCGGCCCACCTTCTGATGTTCAAGCAATCCTCTCCCCTTGGTGCAGCCCAGACCCAGTGACTCCTTCTGAGTAGGAGGCCACAGCAGCAAGGGGATGTCCCTCCCAAGAAGGCTCAGGAAGACTGTGGCTTCCGTCTTGCCACCTTCTCACTCGGACAGAAACCACCCCCATACTGTGCGCTGCACTACAGGAAGCCCCGCAGCAAGAACTTTGGGAGGCCCCCAGAAGACAGCCCACAAGGAATGGAGTCCTACCGACCTGACCTGAGCATGCTTGGGTGCCCCCGGCCACAAGCGGAGCCTTGAGCTGGCAGCAGCGCTAGCCAACACCTTCGTGAAGCCTTAGACAGACCCTGACCACAAGACCCAGAGAAGTTACACCCAGATTCCCAATCCACAGAAATGAGGACATTAAAAATGCATCATTTTAAGCTGCTAGATTTGGAGTACTCTGTCACATAACTGTGATGTTGTCATTTACAATACGAAATATATATTGGGTCCTTGTCCATTTCTGGATTAAGGTGTCTTCAGTTATGCTAAAGAAGTGACTTTTGGAAAGCCCCTAAGGTCACCTAAGGATGGGGACTGTCACCATGGAAACCAACCATGTGACTGGACGGTTGGAATTTTCAATCTCACCCCCTAACCTCCAAGGAGGGAACAGGGGCTAGAGGTTTAATGAATCACCAATGGCCAATGATTTAATCAATCATGCCTCTGTAATGAAGCCTCCATATAAATCCAGGAGAGGGTTTGGAGAGCTCCTGGGCTGGTGAGCACGTGGAGACCCGACCCAGAGAGTGGTACACATGTGGACAGGACACAACCCTTCCCCCCACACCTCGCCCTGGGCTTTTCTTCCGTCTGGCTGTTCCTGAGCTGTATCCTTTTATAATAAACTGGTGATCTAGTACACAAAATGTTTCTCAGAGTTCTGTGAGTTGCTCTAGCATGTTAATTGAGCCTGAAGAGGGAAATGTGGGGATCCCAATTTATAACTGGTCAGTCAAGGCACAGGTTACAACCTGGACCTGCTACTGGCATCTGAGTAATGGGGCGGGGGGAGATAGTCTTGTGGGACTGAGCCCTTAATCTGAGGAATCATGAGGAATCAGACACTATCTCCGAGTAGACTGTGTCAGAATTTTGAGACAGCCAGCTGGTGTCCAGGAATTGGCTGGTGTGGGGAAAAAAAACCACACTTCAGAGCTGGTGTGAGAACGGGAGGAGCAGCAGGTAACTAATATGGGGAGAGCATCACCAGCCACCACAGGACTGTCCTCAAGATCATAAACTGCCCAGCACCGAGCCTCACAATGGCTATTGTCCTTGCTTCTGTTCTCAAATCAGTACACACGTTGATTATTTCATAGGAAAAGTACTCACCCTAACACTCAGTAATCAGAAACTACAAAGATGACAGATTCTAGGCTGCCATCAGATTTACCCTTCTGCCATCAATTACAAAATGTGGACGAAAGTCATAAACCAGCCACTGGCATACATGAGATGACCAGACCAGGATACCATTCCTCACAGCAGGGAGGTGCCCAGAAGCACCCCACCTTCACACCTCTCCTCCCCAAAGGTACTTTCTAAACCGCAGCACAGGAAAAGAGAGCCCAAGCAGAGAGCAGTCTTGCCTGGTAGATGAAAAAAAAAATCCTGACTACAGAGATGGCGAGTATTTGGGGACAGACGTTGAGAAAAAGTAGCTGCTAAGAAGGAAACCCATAATTGTACAGAGACATCTCCTTGGATCTTTGGACAACCCCCAAGATGTGCGAGTACAAGGTAAGACCCAGAAGCACCATGTGAGAGCAGCTGGGAGGCTGAGAGCTGAGCTGAGTCCAGAGGTCATGTAATGCTGGGGAGTCACCAGGATGTGGGCCCAGGAAGGGAGACCAAACAGCCATGCACTAGAAGTGAGGAGCGTGCTGTAGGAGCAAGGGCTCTGCTCCAGGGAAAAGCAACAGAAACAAGACCATCCTAACAAGGCCTCAGGAAGAGGGAGCAGCCCCAGCGAGTTACCAGCCTGCCAGACGGGCTTACTCCTCGTCAAGGGAAGACAGCCAACAGATGAATGACACTGAAAATAAAACAATAATATAACAGGAGATAAAATGAAAAAAAAAAAAAATGAAGACAGAAAAGACAGAAAAAATAGCAAGAGGGTAGACGTCCGTTAAATGTACATGGAAATGCAAACTGAACAAAGCAATTATGGTGCTGAGTTACTCCCCTTCACACATAAAGGTTTACAGTCCCTGTGATGACCAATTTTATGTGTCACCTCGACCGAGCTACAGAGTACCCGGATATTCAGTCAAATTTTATTCTGTGTGTGCCTCTGCGTGTTTTTGGATGAGATGAACATTTAAATTGGTAGACTGAATAAACCAGATTGCCCTCCTCGGTGTGGGTGGGCCTCATCCAATCAGTTGAAGACCAGAACAGAGCAAAGAGGCCAACTCTCCCCTAGGGTTAAGAAGGAATTCTTCCTGCCTTTAGACTCAAATGCCACCATCAGCTCCCCTAGGTCTCCAGCTTTCTTACTCACCCTGCAGATGTCGAGACTTGCCAGCCTCCACAATCACATGAGCCAATTCTTTAGAAGTGTCTGTGCACGTGCACACACATCCTCTCACCCTATCGGGTGTGTCCCTGGAGAACCCTAATACAGTACTGAAAATCAATTTTTTTTAAGATTTTATTTATTTATGGGGCACCTGGGTGGCTCAGTCGTTAAGCGTCTGCGTTCGGCTCAGGTCATGATCTCAGGGTCCTGGGATCGAGCCCCGCATTGGGCTCCCTGCTCAGCGGGAGGCCTGCTTCTCCCTCTCCCACTCCCCTGATTGTGTTCCCTCTCTCGCTGTGTCTCTCTCTGTCAAATAATAAAATCTTTAAAAAAAAAAAAAGATTTTATTTATTTGTCAGAGAGAGCGGGAGAAAGAGAGAGACAGAGCACACACAAGCAGGGGGAGCGGTGGGCAGAGGGAGAAGCAGACTCCCTGCTGAGCAAGGAGCCCGATACGAGACTCAATCTCAGGACCCTGGGATCATGACCTGAGCCGAAGGCAGACGCTTAACCATCTGAGCCACCCAGGCGCCCCTGAACGTTAATTTTCCATGGCATTTTTGCCATTATAGCACTAACATTTAGTCTCATAAACAACTTCTTACAGAATGCACTGTATGACCCAAAAGCTAATTTGAGCAAAACATCACTACAACATAACATACTTCTCTGGAATTTGCTGGAATTTGAGACAAAGGATGAGCTGAACTTTACCAAACAACTCCTCCCAAACCACCAATATTAATACTAGAAATAAAACTAAAGACTCTTAGCTCTTTCCCTGCCACCACTGAGTCACACGGAGGCAGAGGCTTGGACACACTCAAGATTTGGCTCCACCCATAACCCACTGCCGGGGCCAAGGAAGGCTGCTAGAGGTGTCATGGACATTAATACTGCTTTACAGGAGGGGCTGAAGACCACCCTCATCCACGACGGCCTAGCACGTGGGATTCACGAAGCTGCCAAAGCCTTAGACAAGTGCCAAACCCATTTCTGTGCGTTTGCAACAACTGTTACGAGCCTGTGCATGTCAAGCTGGTGGAGGTGCTTTGTGCTGAGCACGAAGTCAACCTAATTAAGGTTGATGACAACAAGAAACGAGGGGAAGGGACGGGCCTCTGTAAAACCAACAGAGAAGAAAACCCCATAAAGTGGTTGGCTGCAGTTGCATGGTGGTGAAAGACTATGGCAAAGAGTCAGGCCAAGGATGCCATCGAGGAATACTTCAAACACAAGAAATGAACAAATACAAAACGTGGTTCTTGTTCCTCACAAAAATACAAAAACTAAAAAGCAAAACAAAACAAAAAACCCGAAGACTATTAAAAACACAGTACTCCAAGCACAGCAGAAAAGTCTGTTTCTGTGGGAGCCACTGATTCAAAAGCAATCTGTTAATTAATCAGACCGTTAGTTAGGACACAGTTTCCATCCACAGGCAAAAACAGCTTGGCTTTCTGAATCAACCTGAAGGAGAGCTTGCTTTCTCTGAAAGAAGCTTGTATTCAGCTTTATCGTTAATGGAGCTTTCCCTACAGTGAGCCCAAATTGGTAAAGGCATATCGTACCTGAATAATGTCACATAAAATGCAAAACCAAACTTTCCCTGTCAACACTCCAGCTTCAATTATCCTAACTGTAAGATGTAGGGACAGAAAAAAAAAAAAGGAAAACTTTTCCTTTCAAAATCAGAAACACTGTTGAGACTAAGGAAATGAAGTAGAAGCAGAAGATAACAGTGTTCTTTGCCATGGCCACCTCAACCCAAGTGATCACCACACCAGCCTCCCCAACACATGCTCAAGCCGTGCACATCACGGCCTGGTCTACTGACCTCCACTTCGCTACCCTGGGCTTCAGGAACGTCAGTCCCAGCCGCTGCACGAGCTTCACTCCAAGTTTACGGAGCAGGGTCTGGTTGCTGTCAGGGAGCCTGCACCCCTCCAGGCACTCGAGAACGGTGGAAGCTGCAAACAACAGCATATTCGGCTCAGATTGGTGGGAAGGATCTTCTGTGATCTGCCAAACTGCACTATCTGTTTGACACCCACAACATTAAAAGTACAGATGACTCTACAGGTCCCCCAGATGCAGTGTGATGGTCCAAATGTACGCTGGACCCCATAAAGAACCCCTCATCCCACGTCATTTACCAAGTGTAGGAGAATTGAACCTGCTCAACTTTCTCAATGTGAAGCCACAAATGTGCAGGTTGGCAAAAAAAAAAAAAAAAAAAGGAGCCCCCAAGAGAGAAGGCACAGTAAGCAAGGAACAGCTTATGGAAACATGGTGGATAAAGAAGATGCCACGGATTACAAGAAACTGCAAACATCATGGGCCCGGCCCAATGGAGAGGGCTCTCCACAAACAGGAAAATGGGTGGCCAGGCCCCTTTGCTGCCAAGGCTGTTGGTGGGGGGACAAGGTGGCAATCACGGGGAAGAGAGGGCCAGGAGAGCACACAGGACGGCCCTTCATATGAGACACAAGGAGGGCAAGATTTGAAGACAAGTTGTCACAGCATCTGAATAATCTCCCCAAAACCCAAACAGCACGCAGTGACTGATCTGGTCTGAGTGACAGTAACGTAACACAGACCCAGCGTCTGTGTGTGCAAGTCCACTGAGGAGGAGGATGTGTGAGGATGCTGAGCAACGACGCTCACGTTTCCAGGTGTGACAATAAGATCAACCTATGTTTCCAAAAGCACCCTACCTATTTCTGGGGATACACACTACACAGGTAAGACAGCAGGGTGTCTGGGCTGAGCAGGAGCATGAGGGGACAAGACGCCGCGAATCGATGTGGGAGTCCGCTGCACCACTCCCTCTTCCTTTATACATGTTTGACGTTTTCCATAATGAAAATTTCTTTAAAAAAAAGGCTCTACTATTCAAAGTTTATTCACACATCTTCTAAGATACATAACTCCAAGAAATTTCTCTTGGTCCAGGTAGTAAAGTTCTCTGCAGCAAGAATGAGGTTCTGTCTAAAATTAAGAGAATGAGGGGCGCCTGGGTGGCTCAGTCGTTGGGCGTCTGCCCTCGGCTCAGGTCATGGTCCCAGGGTCCTGGGATCGAGCCCCGCATCGGGCTCCCTGCTCCGCGGGAAGCCTGCTTCTCCCTCTCCCACTCCCCCTGCTTGTGTTCCCTCTCTCACTGTCTCTCTCTGTCAAATAAATAAATAAATAAATAAATAAATAAAATCTTTAAAAAAAAAAATTTAAGAGAATGAGGCAAAAGGTCAAAACGCATGACCATGGCCCCAGGAACAATGCAGCTGTGACTGGGAGCCCAACAGGTGAGCCAGAGACTTCAGGGTATGTCCACATCACCAAGTCCCCCAGAATCAAAACCTGACAGACAGGGCACCAAGAACCCAGACCTCCCCATACCAGGCCTGAAAAACCAGATTAAAGCACACATGCACACACAAAACAAACAAAAAAACAAAGAACTATGATAGTGTCCAAATACAGCAGCTTACAGACTCTTGTAACTATGAATAAAATGTGAAAGAGACACACTTGATCATATACCAGCAAACTCACATCGCAAACACACCCTCTTACAAATAAATCTTACCATAGGGTAAACAGTCCTCACGTTTTCCATGCTTAAATATTTGTGCCTAAAAAAAAAAAAAAAAACTGTTAAATGTTACAAACATGTTTACAAATTTAGAACAGAAATTATCAAAACAGTTCACAGCAACTCCCGTAATTTTTATTCTAAATACCATAAAATAATGAATAGTTTCTGTACATGATAAAGGAATTACAAGAGGCAGGAGAGGCCATGTCCCTAAAGGACTTTGTGAACTAGGAATGCAACCGTAAGGCCAGTCCACTTAGGGAGGGCAAGACATCACTGCTGACATGTACCCAAGCTGCCGTTAAGGGCATTAGCCCTAAGAAGGAGAGTGAAGAATCTCACTGGGTTTTCTTTAATGACCTGTGTGTAAGAACAGGTGTGAAAGGGTAGAAGTTACAGGCCCAAGCAGCTCTCACGAAGGTCAGGAGCCCAAGCGTGTGCTCTTGGAGTGTCATTCATGCTCAGTCAACAAGTGAGAAAGGGCTCCCTGTGCTTCTCACACACATTTGCTCATCCTGTGGGGCCCTGGTAAGGTGTCTCCCACCCCTGTCCCATAACCAGGGACTACGTCCAAACTCAGAGACCTCACAAGCTCCAGAATGCTCAACCTGGAATTTTACCCTCCACTTTTAGGTCTGGAAGAAAAATGGGGTAATTCACACAAGCATCCAAGCCCATTAAACAAAGAATCCTAGCACTGAGCACTTCTAAGAATTTCTTACAAGAATTTCCTCTCCTTCAGAAACAGTATTTAACCAGCAAAGTGAGAACTACTTCTGTTTCAGATGTGAAGGTACGTGAGCCCATGTGCGCTAGACTCCCGTCCTCCTGACACCAGGTCCTGACAGTCAAGGAGTTGCTCAGCCCTTCGAGCTGCCCCCATTGTGTGGGCTTCCCAGCCATGGAGCACTCCCCAAACCACCTGGCCTCAAGGGACAGACAAGCTACCCCATGCCCAGACTATCAGAACCCACAGAATCCTCACAATAGCTGCGGTTTTAAGCCACAGGCTTTGGGGTGGGTTGTTATCCAACAGAGAACCCCAGACATAGGAAATTCACTCTTTGGTCAGGATGCTACTGTCTAAGCCTGAACGGCAACCACCACCCTGACAGCAGGGTGAGGACATGTGGCAGGGACATAAAGAGAACTCATCAGTGCAGAAAGTCTGCAGGGAAGAAGGGAAGGACTGTGAGCCGCCAGGAACAGAGCTCACAGCACTTGGCAGTTGGTTAAAGTGTTCTTTGAGGGATGCTTGGGTGGCTCAGTTAGAGGCTCAGTTAGTTAAGCGTCTGCTTTCGACTAAGTCATGATCCCAGGGTCCTGGGATCAAGCCTCGAGTTAGGCTCCCTGCTTCTCCCTCTCCCTCTGACCTCTTCCCTGCTTGTGCTCTCTCTCTCTCTCTCTGTCAAATAAATAAAATGTTTAAAAAAAAAAAGTGTTTTGGGGGTTCATTCACCAAGTAAACTAGTAAGAATTTAAAATATTATGACATGCCAGAAGTGATCTCTCACGCGAACATTCTTTATTTGCCAAATTCCTTACAAAGTCTCAGTAAGAGAACGGAACAAAAGGGATGAACGCTGGCGCTCACATGGCCCCATCCCTGGGCACCGGCAGATGCCTGGCTCCACCCCTTGCGGCCCCACCCCACACAGAAGGGGGCCAGCACCGAGGCGCGCAGCCCCAGCTGCTGTCTGGACTAACGGGAAGCAGTAACAATAACACGTCGTTTACGGGCACGAGAGGAGTTCCACCCCCTGCTCTTCCAACCTTGAGCCCCGCAGGATAACCCACGCGCTCTGGACACATGAAGACAAGGATCACCAAGTCCCAACCCCCTGTGAACAGACTCAGGAATGCAAAGGGATGAAAAGGAAAGAACAAAAACAATGAAGAAAGGGGCTTTGTTTTGGTTAGTCTTTTTTTTTTAGATTTTATTGATTGATTTGATTTTTTTCCAAAGATTTTATTTATTTGAGAGAGAGTGAGCGCGAGAGAGCATGAGTGGGGGGACGGGCAGAGGGAGGAGAAGCAGATTCCCCGCAGAGCAGGGAGCCCAACCTCGATCCCAGGACCCCGGGATCATGACCTGAGCCGAAGGCAGACACTCAGCCACCCAGGCGCCCTCCCCAGTCTGTTTTTACACATTAAAACGGGGCACCTTCACTGCCATGCGCCCGTGAGAGCGTGCAGCCACGCAGGCAAGCACACAGGACAGTGGAGCAGGTAGAAATGCTCTCGTCTTCTCAAGGTCTTAAGTATTCATCAGCCAGGCCATGAAATGGGAGGTGCGATCTTTTCACGGAAGCATAAAAAATGAACCAACGGCCCACGCCTGTGAAAGCACCCACTTTCATAAGCAATTACGCCTCTTCGAGATCAGAGAGAACACCACCATGCAGCCCAGGAGATATGACCGTCAGGTCTGTTTCTGTTGTTCTAGAAACCAGCACAGCGCAAGGTGCAAACAAAAGGAGTTTCTCAGTAATCATTCTAAACCACCACACCTTTCGATCGCTACCCACCCAAGCCTGCTTTTCTGCAATGTGCAAACCAGCTTCCCCTCCCCAGGGCATGTTCTCTGAGCCTGTGAATCACAGGCCTTCAGCTGCTCAGGAGCCAGTACGCCCTGCTGCCGAGCAGGAGACACTGGTCTAAGGCTCCCTGAAGCACCACCAAGTCAAGGCCAAGAAAAGGAGCTCCACCCAGGACCTGGGAAAAAGGTCCCCCACACCATGCCCGCTCAGGGGTGCCCCCCACCAGCA
The DNA here is from genome assembly GCF_037043125.1 of Eumetopias jubatus. Taxonomy (NCBI): domain Eukaryota; kingdom Metazoa; phylum Chordata; class Mammalia; order Carnivora; family Otariidae; genus Eumetopias; species Eumetopias jubatus. The sequence goes on from NW_028274816.1 coordinate 81,079,050, forward strand.
CCTGTGACTTCTGTGAGCTGGTGAGCACACTCCTGCAATGTGTGGTTCCATCCCCAGCACCCCAGGAAAACGTGACATCATAAACACACCAACACGCGGTCAGGAGAGAGCTCAAGCAAAGTGGGCCCCTCCTTCTGCGCCCCTGACTCCTGTCGCAATGCTAAGGAGCAGTACCGTGCCCCCTCATGGCAGCTGTGCCACACACAAATGTGGATAAAAGTAAACACCATCAAGCACTGACACAACCAGTTCCAGGACGGACAGCATTCAGAGGATGGCCCATGGTCCTCAGCTGTGCCACAGCAAGCCCACCCAGGGCCACACCTTTCATGGAAGGCAGCAAAGCCCCAATGGCTCTGCATCTTTATGTAACACCAAAAGAACCCTTTACAGAGGAATTCTAACACACACTCCATAGTTTGGAGGACAATAACCCTCCTACCACCACCGGCTGGAACCCACTGCATCCGCTGGCTTACAAAGATAAAAGAGAGGGGAATTTGAAGGAAGCCTGCCACCTCCCCCCAAAAATAACAGTAAGCTGAAACTGGTCAGAGAAGCACTGAGAAATACAGAAGCAGATGTGTCCGGAGGGCAGTGCCCACCCAGGCTGCACTCCAAGACCAGGCCCTGGCCAGGCAGACATCCACCCTACAAAGGAGATAAGCCAGCCAGACCAGAGGTACCTCCACAGCCCTCAGAAGAAGCAAGACATCTCCTCTCTTCTCTCAAGGGTGACCACTCTTGGTGTGGCCCTTGGGGCCCCCCCACCGCCCACCTCATGGAAGGCTGTCAGACTCCATAAACTGACCTACCACACAAAGGCCTTCAAGGACCTTTAACAGAAGAATTTCAAACACTGCAAAGCTGAGAGATCTGAAAGCTCTCCATTAAAAGGGTTGGAATCAACCCATAAGAGCAACAGACATGGTCCTGCTGCAGCCTCCACGAGGTGAGGAGGAAAGACCAGCAGGAGATGTACCAGACAGACCCAGGATTAGCAGGACTTAGTCCCTCCCGAAGAGGTCTTTGCTATTGCCACTGGCTTCAACAGCTAATAAATTCTAGATAAAAATAATTGTTTCTCAGTTAACTGAAAAGTACCAAAAATACTGATCACACATCTCGTACTTGCCTAATGCAGGAGATAAGAAAGATGCAAAAGACACAATTCCTGCCAGAGAACCTAGTAACCAGCGGGCCAGGGCAGCATGTGCACCATTCCCACACCAGAGCAGTGCAGCCACAGGCTCGGAGGAGGGACAATGTCCCAAGCTGCACTGGCACCTGGGCAGGGAGGGGCTCTGAGCCCAGTGGGAGGAGAGGGCCCCCCACCAGGAGGCCCACAAGAGGCCCCCTCCCCTCCGAGTGGAAGTGAGGAGAGGAGACCCAAAGAGGAGCAGGAGGAAAAGCGGGCAGCACACCTCCCCGAGGGACTAAACGGGCACAGAGCTGAGCCCACTGAGAGTCGTTGACGGGGCCAGTGACTGAGCAAGAATACCCATGGCAGGAACCACTGGGAAGAGCCTCTGCCATTTCCGACCCACACCTCCATGCTCACCCCTCTCCTAAATCAGGGCACACACGAGGGAGCGCCAGCACGGGGCCTAAAACCCTGGGGGAAAGCAACACAACCAACCTGCTTGACCTGGTGCCTGGCCCCCTGCCGGAGGGGCCTGAAGGACAGACCTCTGCAGGCTGTCTACTCTCTGGCTCCCCGACCCCATCCCTGGGCCCTTTGCCACTGGCTCTCCAGAGTGGCACCACTGAAGGTGGTACAGAAAAAGCACAGCTGCAGCTGAGGAACCAAGAGGCGGTGCCAGTGCCCGTGGAAGGGGCTCCACAGACTGAGAGCGGAGAGCCTTGTTCTAGGCCAAGGACAGACTCCTGGCCCAGGGTGGAGGATGGGCCTTGGAGGCGGTGACCTCCACACCAGGAAAGGAGGGCCAAGCCAACAACATATCCCAAAGCCTCATCCACATGGCCAGATGAAACTGGACCTGCTCCCTGCGTGAGCATTCTTGTTTGTTGCTGGGCCCTCATTCCACGGGCCGGCAGGAGGAGAGAAAAGGGACAGAAGAGCAGGCACAATCTTGGACTCACGGAGTCTGAAGCACAACAGGTGCACAGAACTAGGGCTCTGGGACTAAGGAGAGGAACCAGGAACTAAAGGTCAAGGGTGAATCAGGAGAGAAACGTCAGCCGCCCTCAAACAGCAAGAACAAAGCCTGAGAAACACCTGCTTAGAGGGAGGGGTAAGGGCAGCCAGGTCCCATTCACCTGAGAACCCAACCACCAAGTGGGTGGGAGCTACAGGGCCTTTGGACGCCCTGCAGTGGAGGCCACAGGCCAGGCTGGACAGAGAGCACCAGCCAGGAGGCCCACAGCTCTTGGCCAGCTCCACACCAGCCAGCGGTACTGCTGCGTGCTCCTTCTCTCATCTAAGAGGCGGGGAGAGCCTGTAACCAACAAGGCCCCCTCCCCTGTGAGCGTGGGCTCGGCTGGGCTGCCTGTGAGCGTGCACCTGTCCAGCAGAACACGTCATCTCCTCACACAGCAGGTGTACAAACCAGGCCCGCCAATGGAATTAAAGGCGTGCCACACACCATGCATGTTTCAACAACACTCATGCCACCATGCTGCCTGCCCCACGTAAAATGCTGAGTTACATAAAATTAAAACAGTATCAGAGTTGGCTGCTCCATGGATTTAAATCCACAAGGAAACAGAAGGTACCCATTTCACCTGAATTCTACAAGAACACATGAACACTACATAAATGCACATACATACTGAAACACACACACATTCAAATGGCTCCTACCCCATCTTCCTCCACCCAAAACCCTGCCCCAGCAAGGGCTACAACTAAAAGCTCAGTTTGGACCATTTGTCCTCCAGCCACACTGAACCCTACATGAAACCACAGAGTGCTACCCTCCAAAGAACCCTAAAAGAAAAGAAAGCAAAGCCTACATGACAAGTGTTTTGGATAATCAGGTGGCTTCTTTTCATCTTCAAAGAGCATGACACGCACTAATTAGCCTCCACACCACCCTCTGAGGTAAGAGGTTTGTTATTTCCCTTCTACAGGCAGGGAGCATGGAGCAAGGCCTTCACCTCTGCCTGAGGTCACAGGTGTTGCTATAGGCCGTCCTGAGGCTCAGGACTGGCCCATAGCAGATCAGGCTCCCTCAGGGCAGCAAAGCACCCACCAACACACCCTGGAACCTGGGACGTGCATTTCTGGTACATCCTGCCCTTGTGGCATCGAAAGCCATTCTACCTGGGCTGGAAACTCCTTTTATTTACTTAGACTCTAGGCAAAAGCAGAGAGGCTTCATTATTTGTCCTCACACATGCATTCACGCACTGGCGATGGGATTACCTGGTTTTTAATGTTTGCAACAAAACATTCTATCCTTGGGGTGCCTGGGTGGCTCAGTCGTTAGGCGTCTGCCTTCAGCTCAGGTCGTGATCCCAGGGCCCTGAGATCAAGCCCCGCATCGGGCTCCCTGCTCCACGGGAAGCCTGCTTCTCCCTCTCCTACTCCCCCTGCTTGTGTTCCCTCTCTCGCTCTCTCTCTGTCAAATAAATAAATAAAATCTTAAAAAAAAAAACATTCTATCCTTTAATGTGAGCAATGCTTTTATCAATGATAAAGTAAATAAAACAAACTTCATTGTGAAGGGTGGTTAGTCATAACTGGCAAAGAGGAGAGTGTTTTACTGCCACTCCACACCAGCAGTATTTCTGTTAGAACCCTGTCTTCGGCAATAAAAGTTCCCACCTGCCTCCCAGCCATTACAGAGAACACATGAAGGGAACCCCCACATCACCAGTCAGTCGTTAGGCTCTTCAATCTAAGCAGTGAGAGCCACGATGGCACAACCATCAATAAGGAAGCAGAGGTTACAGCATATTCAAATGATGACCATTTTCAATTTTTAATATGGGTTTTCCTTCTTTGAATTTCCTCAATTTGCAATAATCCTAATGCTTAAAGCAGGACTAAGCCAGAGGGCCTTCCAGGGACAGGAAGCTATGAGACTCCTGTTTCTCCCACACAAGAGTTAAAATTCATCACTAGAAGAGGAACATGCTTCCAGGAAAATAAAATCAAACCCTAGTTTCGATGGTGCTTGTTACAAGTTCACCTGTTTTGCCTAACTCACACTAATGAACAGGTGGATAGAAATGAAGCCAAGTGCATCAAAGGAGACAGACGAAATCTGAAAGCACAATATACCTGCAAGTTTCATCATGCAGAGCAGACGCCCAGCCTCTGCTGTTCAGGTCTGACGAGCTCATGGTGAAACCCGCTCCCTGCTTGGGAGAGCCCAACACCCCACACCACTTCCTCCTGCCCAGGCAGCATCAGCAGTAATTAGACCAAATCACTGCTTTGAAAAGGAAAAGAGAAAAGGAAACAGGACATGTGACTCCAGAAAGACCCTAGGTTTTCCAGAGGAAACACAGGGGCTTCAGAAGGCTCCGGAAGGGGTGTGCTGGGCCCTGCAGACTGCCACTTCCCAGCAGTTTCATTTACTCACTTCCCCAGGATTTGGGTTGCCCTGTCAGGCAGTTGTCCACCCCACTGAGGGCGCACCTCTCCAGACAGCTCTGAGATATGGATGCCATGCTGCTCCAGTGCCCACCTGGGGGAAGGGGCAAAAACTTTTGGGAAAATCCCTCTATTCCTCAGGAGAAAAGAGAAAACGAGAACCTCTCCTAAGCGTGGAGCCTGGAGATGTCCACACCCACAGCACTACCCCACTCCTGGCTCTCTGCACTGAGAGGGATGCTGACCCGCTCCCGCAGCTGGCAGGACAACACTTGGCAGCCTTTCCCACCCAGCACTGGGTTTTGCCATTAAAGGCGTGTGTCTCCCACTTAGGAAGAAGAAGCAGAAAACATGGGAACAATGTAGAGACAAGCAACAAGATGATCAAAAATGTTTTAAAAAATAAATAAAAGGACCTAGGGCAAAGCAACTGCAGAAGTGGACAAAAAGGGGTCCCTATGCCCTTCTCAAGCCTTCAGGAAGAGCCCCAAGGACCTGAGCCCAGGGACAAGGGAGCCATCAGGAACTCTCACAGGTGGCTTGTGTGCACAGGCCCACCGCTGTCTCTTCCAGGAAACCTGCCTCCTTACCACCAGCCCAGGCGGGGGCCACACAGGCCTCACCTGCCCGCAGGTCCCTAGGGCGGTCACAGCAGGCTCCAGCCCTACAGCCTTGACACCCTGCTGGCCCAGCTGCCCCTATGTGTATGAACACAGCTGTGACTCTTGGAGGGGTGGCTTCTGGGCAAAGGCTACAGGAGACCCCGAGAGCCCGTGCCAGATACAAATTCCTGACTGGGCAAAGAAGGTCTAAAATAGGGCCATAACCACAAAGCAAGTTAGGTCGAATGTGCCTGATCATCCCTCGCCCACATTCAGATAGGTCTAGCATTTTGCCCTGCAGGTCACAGTAGACTGACAGACTCGTTATATTTTGTCAGACCTTCCAATTGTTTCTCTATGACCTAAGACTTCTCAGTGCAACTCATGCCAAGAAATTAAGAATCCCCTTACACCCAAACCTTCAAATAAAGCATTTCTGCCCCATTCACCCATCCTTTACCAGAATTACCTAAAACATAAATGCACCTCCCCAGAATTCAGGCAGTGACAGCTTGGTGGGCACACGTCTGTGTCCCGCACCTCCCCCTCCCATCCACGTCCACACTAGGTACCCAGGCCAGCCTCACCCTGCACTGACTCCCTTCATAGCAATTACACTGAAAATCCCAATAAAATCCTCTTTAAGCACCATCTCCACACACAGCTGGAATGAGAGCCACCTGAAGGCCCAGGCTGTGCATCTTCACAAGCTGATACCCATGGTTTCATCAATGTGACAGGTGTGTGGCCATGAGAAAAATTAAGACTTCAAAAACATAGAAAATATTTAAATTGTTAAATTAAAAAAACTACTGGGGTGCCTGGGTGGCTCAGTCATTACGTGTCTGCCTCTGGCTCAGGTCATGATCCCGGGGTCCTGGGATCGAGCCCCGCATCGGGCTCTCTGCTCAGCGGGAAGCCTGCTTCTCCCTCTCCCACTCCCCCTGCTTGTGTTCCCTCTCTCGCTGTGTCTCTCTCTCTGTCAAATAAATAAATAAAATCTCTTAAAAAAATAAAATAAAAAATAAGAAATTTAAAAAAAAACCTATTGTTACATACCCAAGGGAACTAAAATAGATGCTCAAACAAAAACTTACAGAAGTTCAGGTTAACACTATTCATACTAGCTAAGAATACCCATACACTGGAATATTATTTGGCCATAAAAAAGAATGAATTACTGACCTACACTACAACATGGATGAACCTTGAAAACATGACGCTAAATGAAAGAAGCCATTGACAAAGGTCACATGTTGTACAATTCCATTTATATAAAATGTTCAGAATGAGCAAATCCACAGAGATAGAAACTAAATTAATGGCTGCAGAGGGGAGTGACTGCTAACAGGTGTGGGGTTTCCTTTATCAGTGATGAGAATATTCTGAAATTAGATAGTGATGATGGGTATGTGACCTCATGCATATGCAAAATAATCACTGAATTATACACTTTAAAAAAGCAGAGTCCTGGGACGCCTGGGTGGCTCAGTTTTCAAGCGTCTGCCTTCGCTCAGGTCATGATCCCAAGGTCCCGGGATCGAGCCCCGCATCGGGTTCCCTGCTCAGCAGGGAACCTGCTTCTCCCTCTCCCACTCCCCCTGCTTGTGTTCCCTCTCCCACTGTCTCTGTCAAATAAATAAATCTTTAAAAAAAAAGAAAGCAGATTACTTATGGTATGTGAATTATCTCTCAATTTTTTTTAAGATTTGAGAGAGCGAGCGTGCACACACCCACGCGCGCACACACACACGCACGCATGCCTGAGCAGGGAGAGGGACAAGGAGAGAAGCAGACTCCCTGCTGAGCGCAGGCCCCAAAATGGGTTTGATCCACAACCCAGGAGATCATGACCTAAGCCAAAATCAAGAGCTGGACACTCGACTAAGGCACCCTGGTGCCCCTCTCAATATTTTTTAAGAACTAGTACACAACATATCGCATTCGTTTACAGAATGGAAGAAAGCAGGAAAAAAAACAGCACCTCAACAGACCACAGGAATCCAGAAAATGTTCTATTTTTCCAGGTTTCTTTATAAAATGTCTTGAGATATCCTCATTTGAAAGGCTGTCCTTCCTAAAGACAACAGCAACACAAACGGAAAGAAACAGATGCCGAGAACATTCCTGAGAGAGGCCAGGCGGTCTGTGCCTTAAGTGCCCAGGACAGGGTATACAGAGAGAAAGGGCTTTCCCCAGGGCCCTGAGGCAGCCCTGGCTGTCGTCTCCTCTCCTCCCACATCCTGTGCCCACTGCCCTGGGTGATAACACCATCAGCCCCACTTTTCACTGGTCCTCATGACTTCCTACACCTCATTCCACCCGTCAACAGCCAGCACATGTGACAACACCCAAGAAAATGATGTCACCCTGAGTCATGGGTCCAAATGTCTCCATTTAAACGCAGTCCAAAACGCCCTGCTCTCCAGAAAGTGGGCCATGGGCCTCTACAGCTTCAGAAACAAGGCCAAGAACCAAGTCTCACCTGCTGCAATTAAAGAGCAGAGAGGACATACCATGCCCACAACACCCAAGGACCAACACCCAAGGGCCTCAGCAGCCTCCCCTCTTCTGTGAACTGTCCTCCTCATTAGGACTAGAAAAGGCAACACAGGGGCGCCTGGGTGGTTCAGTCGGCGAAGCATCTGCCTTCGGCTCAGGTGATGATCTCAGGGTCCTGGGATCGAGCCCCACATCAGGCTCCTTGCTCAGCAGAGTCTGCTTCTCCCTTTCCCTCTGACCCTCCTTCCCCCTTGGACACCTTCACTCTTTTTCTCTGTGTCTCAGTTAAAATAAATAAAATCTCCTGGGTGGCTCAGTCAGTTAAGCGACTGCCTTTGGCTCAGGTGATGATCTCAGGGTCCTGGGATCGAGCCCCACATCAGGCTCCCTGCTCAGTGGGGAGCCCGCTTCTCCCTCTCCCTCTGCTGCTCCCGCTGCTTGTGTGCTCTCACTCTTGCTCTCTCAAATAAATAAAATCTTAAAAAAAAAAATCTTAAAAAAAAAAGAAAAGGCAACACAACAGACAGATGAAGCAGAAAGTGGAAAGGGTTGGAGGTAGCACACCAACCAGTGCACTATGGGCAGGTGCCTTTGTGTGTTTAACACTTGTTACTAACACCCTAACCCGAGTAGCTGAACAAAATCAAATTTCAAATCACCTGCTTTATTTCATCAGAGTTTGTTCCGATAATTATACTCTGTAACACAATTACGCAGCAGGAAACCCAAAGAGGACGTGCCCTGCCCGCCTGCCCGCCTGCCCGCCTGCCCATCCCAGCTCTGTGGACACCGCTGCCCCCTGGTGGCGACACACCAGGCTGGCTCGGGCCATCTCCTTCACTGGAGTAGAAAGCCCAATACTGACAATCCAAAGACAACCCTGGGTTTTAAGGTGCAGTACTGTGCTTTTGGGGTTAATGGTCTCTTACTATGTTCCAGCTACTTCAGAATGGACTCAAAGGTGAAGAGAACTTGTCCCCTCCCCCGGAGCAGTGTTTACCAGGGCCTGCAGCATGCCATCCATGGCAATGACCCCCTCGATGGTCTGGAAGGAAGAGCGGGCCAAGGTGTGCAGGCTCCAGTCCAGGAAACCTGCCATCTTCTTCTGCTTGACATCAGGCCGTGTGACAAACCTGCCAGAAGGAAACAAACAGGCAGGTTGATAGCTCAAACAAGGCTCCAACTGAAGAGAGCTCACCCCTTTCTGGCCCACCACATCCTCCCATCAAGAGGAGTCTCCATGCCAGGACATCTGTCCTCAGACTGTGAATGTCCTACACTGTGAATTATGTCCCCCTTTCAAGACAGACTCTCCAATCTAAAACACCAAGACACTACCCAGACCATCAGGTGGTCATTCCCCAGCATGACCTCTTTGAGGTCATACACAGGCCCCACCACCCTCATCTCCTCCCTCCTGGGCTCCCACTCATCCTGAGGCCCCCTACACTGCAGGACCACCTTTACCCGTTCCCACCACTGCCCAGGAACCCCACCAACACCTACTACTCAGCCCTTCCCTTTCCTTGGCCCAAATCCATCTCTGCCTCAGGACACTGTACCGCCTCATATGGCAAGGCCTGGCCCAGCAGCAGGCCCCAGGACCTCTTTCTCTGCATCTGCCATAGGTCTTCCTTCCCCCCACCCCCTCCACCCAGTGCTGCACAGCCCCATGCAGAGCCCACATATGCTCAGCTCTGCACTCTCTGGAAGCTCAGATGGTACCTACTGGATCCTGCCCACTCTCTTACATGCTGGTCTAAGCTGGCAGCCACCCCTGAGCCCCGACACCAAGGCTGGGGCCCCCTTTATTCCTCTCTAGCCAGTCTACATGCTATCTGACTCGGGGGCTCAGGTTGGGCCCGTCCTCTTGTAGGAAAGCTTCCACTCTGGAGGCAGAAACACAGGAAACAAGCAAAGAACATGAAGAGACAGAGGGTGGAAAATGTGCAGCCTCCAAGAGAGGCCCAGGGACACCCTCCCAAGGAGACATGGGACCAGAGAGTGTCAGGAAACAGGACCTCACACTCCCTTCAGCTGCCCCCCAGAGAACACATGTGGTGGCACTCTGCACTTAATGCTGCAGAAACCCGTTTTACGACATGCTGGCCCACTTCTTCGTGTTTGCATCACGTACAAAGCAGCACCCAGTGTGGTTCCGGCACCTGCCTCGGCAACCCTGCGGGAAGCTCTCATCCCAGCCACGAGCCCTCCCACCTCAGAGCCCTCTCTTCCCTCGGCAGAACCACTGCCCAGTGTATCAGAAGATGCTCGGCCAGTGCAGTTAAAGTTACACCCATTCTGGAACATTCTGAGAACCTGGCTACACAGCATCGGGATGCATCTACAGCCTGGCATATTGGCTAGGGCATTTTTAATGCGCTGAAAACCAGCCTCAACCATGCGAAATGCTTACTCATCCTGACCACTAGATGGTGCAGGAGAGTCCCGCCAAGTGGTTGGATCTGTTCCCAGGACATTAGGTATGGAACAAAGGTTTAGGGCTTCACCTCCCCAGCCCCCAAAGATGTGGTGCTCCACAAAGTCAAACTCAGCATAACTCTACCAAACCCTCAGTACTGCTGGTAATAAAAAATAATAAAAACAATTTTTCACCTAATAAATTTGGCAAACGCGTTAAGACCTCACATAGTACTGGTAAATAAGGGAAAAAGGTAACCTTTCCAGTAATTGCATTTAAAACCCTAAAATGTCCATTCCACTTCCAGGAATTCATCTCTAAGAATCAATCAGAATGGTACAAAGTTTTATGTAAAACGTTCATGATGACAATGACTTTACTAACAAGTAGCAGACAGCAGTCTACATGTCCAAAAGGGGACTGGAGAAACAATAATATATTCACACCATAACAGTGTTTTAGAAAAAGACTGAATAAAGCTCCAGGCCCATCTGTTGGTACCTGGTACAACAAGCATGTGCACCAACATACCCCCACAGACAGAGCGGTGGCACCCACAGACAGCATCAGGACGAAAAGCAGGAGCAGTTATATCTCTGGGGGATGAAGGTACACGTGGATTTTGTACTTTATACATTTCTTTATTTTCCAAAACACAAGATTACTCTTAGAATTAAAAAGAAACTCATTTTTTTATTTTTCTTTTATTTTTTAAAGATGTTATTTATTAGAGAGCTCACACAGAAGCAGGGGAAGGGGCAGGCAGAGGGAGAAGCAGACTCCCTGCTGAGCAGGGAGCCCAATGCAGGGCTCGATCCCAGGACCCCAGGATCATGACCTGAGCTGAAGGCAGATGCTCAACCAACCAAGCCATCCAGGCATCCCAGAAACTCATTTTTTTAATCACAAGAAACCTCTGTCCAGTGAGTATCTCTGTCTCCCAGGTGAAGCAATGCAGGTGGGCTCACATGTTCCCCTCACTCCTGAAATCAGCTCTTCTATCCAAGCTCTATCCTATGGTGCAGCAAGTGCCCCCACTGCCCTACAAATTAAGGGTTTCTCTTACCACTTTGTGGAAGGTCATTTGGCTATACACCGAAGCATAAGGGGACCCTGAATGAAGTGTTGCCCATTTTCCCAATCAAAATATCCAAAAGTTTTTACAGCCCATTTTCAACTTTCACAAATGTAGAGTGGGGGAAAGCCAAATATCCTCATTTATCTACTCAATACACTTATTTTAAGTCACATTCCTACAAAAGATTAATGTAGAAAAACTGCTTCCTTCCATTTTCACATTTCATGAAACAAGTTTACACAGCTCTCACACACGTCTTTGGCATTTTTCAGAGACAACAAGGCCACTGTTTGGGTCAGCTCACCAAGCTCATCAGACTAAGAAAGCCACGTTCACATGTTTGAGGCAAAGCCTGTTTTTTTCAGTCAACAGAGAATGTTTGGGGATTTTTATCCCAAGCCACAAATGACCCAATCAAGCTCATGATCTCCATAAACCACAGCATTAACTGCTTTCAAAGTGACCTTTAAAGACTCATCTAACTGCCACCACCCCAAAGGTGAGCTTCTGCCCCAGGTATAACTATTACACCTGTTCTAAATCTGCACTCTGTTGATGGGCCCATCAGGTGACCTCCATGAGCCCCTAGCCCAGCATTCTCAGGTTCAAAGGTCTCCAGCCAAACAGAGCTGATGCTCCCTCAAAGAAAGAGACACATACTGGGCAGTAGGAAAGACTTTCCCAGGCCCATCAGCCTGGTGTCCTCCTCCAAGGTAACACAGAAACACAGGGAACGCAGAAGAGTACGTAAGACAAACCCTCTCAACACACCAGTCACATATCAACCAACACAGCTGTGAGAGGGCCAACGCAAGGTACTTACTTGGACACAAGGACAGCGGCTGCATCTCGGGCCTTGTCACTGACAACCAAGTAGGCCTAGAAGAAAGGATCAAGGACAGGCACCATTACACACACCATATAAATCTCTGGGACCCACTCACCAGCCAGTCCCACACGCAGCAGCTCCCGGAGAAGACAGGTCATGAAGCTTCTAGGCAGAGGCCCAATTCCAAAGCTGCACAAACCACCCCTAGACTCCTTGCCAGCAAGGGCCAAATGCTGTGCTCACCACCCGGCAGGTGCCTAGTTGCACATGGCATGTGACCAGACCCCTTGAAATACACGTGTAAAAACAGAAAAATGAAACGCGTGTCACCCAGCTGTAACAAAGAATCACAGGGGCACCTGGGTGGTTCAGTCCCTTGAGTGTCTGACTCAGCAGGGAGTCTGCTTGAGATTCTCCCTCTCCCTCTGCCCCTACTCCTGCTCATCCTCCCCTCTCTCTTTCTCTCACTCTCTCTCTAAAATAAATAAATATTTTAAAATAAATCATAGTGTCCACAAAGCACACTTGGGACCTGTCAACATGTTAGTATACAGAACAGTTAAGAGGCCCCACTCAAACAGAAGAGGACCCAGGGTTAAAACAAATGACTAGCTTCTCCTTGGACGCTTGCCTTAAGAAAGTTCCCAATTCCCATCTCAACTAACGTTTTTCCAAATGATACATACAAAAAAGATCTTTTCTCTGGGGGACAATCAGTGCCAAACCCTTAGAAATGTACAGCCACTCACCTGACAGTTCCATTTACAAGACAAATACACAAAGGGTATGTAAAGGTGGTTCATCACCATACTACTTCTCACAGAACACAATCAGAAACAAACCAAACATCCATCTATAAGAGAATTTTTTTAAGATTTATTTATTTATTTGAGAGAGAGAGAGCATGTGCATATCTGTGTGTGGGGAGGGCGGGGGCAGAGGGAGAGAGAGAATCTCAAGCAGACTCCACACTGAGCAGAGTCTGACATGGGGCTCGATCCCACGACCCTGAGATCATGACCTGAGCTGAAAGACCAAAAGTCAGACACTCACCGACTGCGCCACCCAGGCGCCCCAAGAGAGTGTTTTTAAAATTAGGATTCAGTGGAGCACCTTCTCCTTTCAAGATTATGAGAGGACATGTACTTACTGACATAAGACATTCAACATATACCTCCAGGGAAAAAGCAGCTCACAGAACAGCAGGATACCAAAGGTGCTTGCACAAAGTGGGCAGCATGGAGTGTGGGGACGAGCCACAAGCCAAACTGCCTAGCTTCAAATTTGGATCTACCATTTATGATAAAGTGAACCAGCTATGTTACTTTTTCTTTTTGACTATCGCCCCCTCAGTAAAATGAGGACAAAGAGTTAACTGTCAGGGCACCTAGCTGGCTCAGTTGGTGGAACATGGTGGGGTTGTGGGTTCGAGCCCCACACTGACTATTGAGATTATTTAAAAAAAAAAATTAAATTATATTTTTAAAAAAATCTTTAAGGGCCACCTAGGTGGCTCCATCAGTTGAGCATCCAACTCTTGATTTCGGCTCAGGTCATGCTCTCAGGGTCGTGGCACTGGGCCTGGAGCCTGCTTGAGATTCTCTCTCCTTTGCCACCCACTGCCACACACATGTGCACTCAAATAAATCTTTAAAAAAAAATTTTTTCTTAACTGGACGCCTGGGTGGCTCAGTTGGTTAAGCATCTGCCTTCGGCTCAGGTCATGATCCCAGGGTCCTGGGCTGCCCGCATCGGGCTCCCTGCTCAGGGGAGAGTCTGCTTCTCCCTCTGCCCACTCCCCCACCTCGGCTCATGTATGCTCTCTCTCAGTCTCTCTGTCTGAAATAAACAAAATCCTTAAAAATAATTGTTTTTTAAAAGAGTAAGCTGCCTTATTAAGACATAAACCTTAGTAGGGTTATGTGAGTCACCGTACAAAAGATGATTAGAATAGTACCTGGCACACAGCAGGTACTCAATGAATGCCCGGCTGCTGGTGTTCACATCCTGTGTAATCCCTCCTGTCTGGGTCGGACACAGTGACAGGCTTCTAACCAAGAGAATTTGGCAAGGGGTGGGAGGCCACTTCTGTGATTTGGTGACACATTATCATGTCTTCTGTCTTGCTAGCAGACCCTGCCCCTTGCCGGCTTCGAGAGAATATGCTGCCACGTAGAGGGGGCCACATGGCAAGGAACATCCAGCAAAGAACTAAAGCCCTTGGTCCAACACCCTCAAGGGTCTGGCTTCTGCCAACTGCCATGACAACATAGAGGCAGACCCTGCTCAAGGTGAGCCTTGACTACAGCCAGGGAGACTGTGATGCAGATTGCCCTGCAAAAAGTCACACCCAGATTCCTGACCCACAGATGATAAATGTGTGTTGTGTTAAACCACTCAAGTTTGGGGTAATACAAATATTATGCATATAGACAAATTATTGCATCACTAAAAGCTTGAAAAAATATAGAAGTGTTATTATTTCTTGGCACTAGAATTTGAGGGACTTCAATTTATTATCTTTCTTGCTTTGCTTCACGTTCTAATTTTTCTACACTGATCATGTATTATTTATATAACATTAAAAATCAAATTTAAAATGGACCTTTATTTTCTCTTACAACTGCCCCCTGAAATCTCTTATATGTCATTATTATGCCTAACAGAGTATTTGCACCACCTACAAAGAAATGAAATTTGCTAAGTAATTCATCCTTTCCCCTATATGAATTATCACATTTTCAAAATAGGTCATGAAATGGAACTTTACCTCACTGAAAAACAGTAACAGCAGTTGAAGAAACATAAATGTCAAAAGCGTTCCTAATTAAACTCTAATATAAGACAGCATAAGAATGAAAAACAACACTAATTAGCAGCTAATGATCTGCATGATCACATTTACCTCTGCTATTTGGAGAATACGGTCCATTACGGACATTCGCATTTGCCCAGGTTGAGTGAGGAGGTTCCCGTCAAGGCGTGAAAAATCAAAAGGGATCAGGCAGGTCACAGAGAGCCACAGTAAAAGCATGTAGCGGGTCTCCCAGGTCTAAGAAGTTAAATCAAAGGAAAATGACTCCAGTATAAAGGACAGAGGTAACCCACATGCCCCACTCACAGTCCTCCCTGCCCTCCCTGCCCACTCCCTGCCCACCACAGGCCCTTCAGATGCTATCCACCTCAGAGCCTGGAGTGCAGACCATCGAGAGTCCCTCCCGTATCTCTACTGTACCCCACCACACACACCCTGTAATACAGAGAGCTGGGAACCTCGTCAGATGAAACAAACAGCAGAACAAACAGAGAAAAATCACAATAGATCAGTATAATGGCTTCTCTTCACTGGCACCCTTCAGCATACAATCAGCATTTTGAGAAAGTGAAAAACAGATAAAAAGATGGAAAACAGGGGCGCCTGGGTGGTTCAGTCATTAAGCATCTGCCTTCGACTCAGGTCATGATCCCAGGGTCCTGGGATTGAGTCCCACATCAGGCTCCCTGCTCAGCGGGAAGCCTGCTTCTCCCTCTCTCGTTCCCCCTGCTTGTGTTCCCTCTCTCGCTGTGTCTCTCTCTGTCAAATAAATAAACAAAATCTTAAAAAAAAAAAAAATGGAAAACAGAAGACTTAAGAATAAAGAAAAATACTCTCAACGTCCAAAGAGGAGTGCCCTTATTTCAGGTAGTCAACCCTGGAATTACCCATCGGGGGCACGAGAAGCAGAGGAGAGCTAGGGAAATGATAACCCACATCTTCAACTGAAATTGGGCACATTCACAGAGACAACTCACTGGTGGAGCAGTTATGAACAGTGTTCTCCTCACACTGTGCAAAAGAGTGCTCCCGAAGCAGCCTGACTCCTGGGAAAGGCCTGCTAACAAGGCTAGTCACCAGGGGGCATCCGGGAACTTGGATTTCAGAAGGCTTCCCACCATTCCCTGAGAAGGGGCACTCTCTGTGCCTGGACTATTTGTACAAACCACATCACTTATGTCAAAACCTGCTTTCCTTCTGGGAGTCTGGAATTTCAGTCTATATTTGGCAGAGTACCCACATGACCAGCCCCCAAGAAAAATCCTGCACACCGGTCTCTATGACTTTCCCTGGTGGACAACACTTCATACGTGTCATCACAACTCAGTGCTAGGGAGACTTACAAGTGCCCTGTGTGACCTAACTGGGAGAAGACTCTGGAAGCTTGCTTCTGGTTTCCTCCAAACTGCACCTCATATGCCTTTTCCCTTTACTGATTTTGCTACTAATGAATCACAACCATAAGAACAACTACATGCAGTCCTACAGTGATCCTAGAGAATCATCAAACCTGGGGGTGGTCCTGGAGACCCCCAAAATAGTTATATTTCAATTTTTAAAAATCTGGAAGGTTGACATAGTTATCACCACACCATATGTAGGCATATTTTTTCTTTATAAAGAGCTTATTTTAAAAGGAAATAATTTAAGGTAACATAATAACACAAAAAGCCAAAAGAATAAAAGAGAAGAGGGGCGACTAGGTGGCTCAGCCGTTAAGCGTCTGCCTTCGGCTCAGGTCATGATCCCAGGGTCCTGGGATCGAGCCCCACATGGGGCTCCCTGCTCCGCGGGAAACCTGCTTCTCCCTCTGCCACTCCCCCTGCTTGTGTTCCCTCTCTTGCTATCTCTCTCTCTCTGTCAAATAAATAAAATCTTTAAAAAAAAGATTTGTTTAAAAAAAAAGAATAAAAGAAGAGAGAGAGGGACACAAAACAGCCTAAGATAAAACTGAAGGAAACAGGAAGATGAAGCCGCCAGTCAGGAGTAGAGCAAACCAGGGAAGAAAGAAGGAGGGATGAGGTTGGGAATGAAAAGGAGGAGAAAGAAGACACTCACTTCATGGTCTCTAGGGTTCTGATCTGTAAACATGTCTAAAACAGGTTGTACGTCGGACACTTCATGAGGAAATAAACGAAGAAATGTTTTATATCCTCGAACCTACCAAATTAAAAAGACACTGAATTATTATATAATTAGAAAACACAGAAAGTAGCAAAATTATCTTTTTCCTCTATCATCAAAGATCACCACCTATCCCACCGAACGATCAGAAAATTATGCCGTATTAGAGTGATACAACTTGTTAAGAATAAACAGGAAAACTATCTCTGCTTCTTACACCATTTCCTATGTTCTGTCCCACCTTAACACATATAACATGTGCTTCATCAGAAATACAGACATGTTACAAACAAATCAGTTTTCCTTCTACCTTGTTTATACAATTGCCCTCTGACACTCAGGAGGGAATAAATCCTCAAAAACCTCAAAGGTCCCCAAATTCATTACAGCTTCCATAAAAGCAATGGTACTGCACCTTCAGGAGAGATCCTGCACTCGACCAACTGAGCCACAGAGAAGTGTGCACATGGGCAGCCCACCCATGGGGCCTTCTCACTGGCCAAGGACCTCTCTTCACCACACAGCAGGCACTACTATACTGCACAGCCCCACAAAACCCACCCGGAGATGGCTCTGAGTCACTCCCATGGTCAAAACTGCAATGGTTAAGTTTGTAGGCCAGCAAAGGGATATCACCTGGGAGTTTCTAAGAATGCAGAATATCAGGCCCCACCCCAGACCTGCTTACAGAATCAGCCTCATTAACAAGATCCCGAGGAAATTCATCTGCACATTTTCACCAAGCTTGTCCACCTTCTCCTTGCAAGAAACTCTTCTGAATTACTCATCTCTCTCTCCCTCTCCCTCCTTCCTTCCCCTCCCCCACTTCCTTCCTAGCTAGGTGCTACTTGATCTAGTCAAAGGCAAGATGCTAAATATCTCAGACATGGTTTCAGCCAAAGGACCCACAGATCACTACCACTAACATCTGATCCCCAACATATGGTAAAAAGAGAAAGAATGAAACCCACAAATTATGTGTGAAAACCATCTCTCCTGAAAAATAGCATTTGGAAAGTAATTTCTGGACCGAGTATTTAAGAAAGTATTCTGTCCACTATAAGGTGCTATGTAAATGTTACCTTGGTAATGATGTAAAGAAATTTAAAAGCCAGATGTATGAGGTCAACTGAAGATGTCTTATCTTGCACTATATCCAACAACAAGTTCATCATCCATTCTAGGGAAAAACATATGCAAAACGTTTACTACAAAATTAAACATTAATATGTTATCAAAACAAAATGCCAAAAAAAAAAGACTTTATTTATAAATATAAGAGTGATTCAGGGGCGCCTGGGTGGCTCAGTCGTTAAGCATCTGCCTTCAATTCAGGTCATGATCCCAGGGTCCTGGGATCGAGCCGTGCATCGGGCTCCCTGCTTCTCCCTCTCCCACTACCCCCTGCTTGTGTTCCCTCTCTAGCTGTCTCGCTGTCAAATAAATAAATAAAATCTTTAAAAAAAAAAAAGTGATTCAATATTAGTAAACCTACATGGTCCAAATATCAATAGAGCAAAAGAAGAAAAACATTTTCATCATAACAGTTTCTAAAAGAACAAAATTAATACAACATTCATCCTCTCTTTTAAAATGCAGGAGAGAGGGGCGCCTGGGTGGCTCAGTCGTTAAGCGTCTGCCTTTGGCTGAGGTCATGATCCCAGGGTCCTGGGATCGAGCCCCGCATCGGGCTCCCTGCTCAGCGGGAAGCCCACTTCTCCGTCTCCCACTCCCCCTGCTTGTGTTCCCTCTCTCGCTGTGTCTCTCTCTGTCAAATAAATAAATAAAATCTTTAAAAAAAAAAATGCAGGAGAGAGACACCTAGGTGGCTCAGTTAAGTGTCCAACTCTTGATTTCAGCTCAAGTCATAGTGTTGAGATCCAGCCCACATTGGGCTCTGAACTGGGCAAGGAGCCTGCTTAACATTCTCTCTCTCTCTCCCTCTCCACTACCCCTCCCCCCACTACTCACGCACATGTGTTCTCTCTCTAAAATAAAGTAAAATAAAATAAAATGCAGGAGAAATATTCTTATTTTTAAAAAATTATTCTGTCTCAAACTAATATCTAACACCATGCTTTACAGAAGATGCCCCCTACAACTACTATGATTTAGTGATGAGCACATTCTAACCAATGTAATAAGGCAGAAAAAAAGGATTTCCACTTCCAGTTATAAAGGAATAACTTATATGGAACTGCTCTACCACCAAAAATTAGAACATGAGACAAATATGTGACAAATCTATTTTCAGACACTGGAACAACAAGGCAGCGCAAGGCAACAGACCAGTTGGGGTCTACAGCTGCCCCAGGCTGTGTGCCGGGAGGTAATTTTTAGAACTCAGCACAGGCAGGGGAGGGGACTCAAAGAGAGCAGAGGCCGAGGCCCGAGGAGGTGGAGTGAGCTGAAATCTGTAGGGCAGAGGGATGAAGAGGAAGGTACGCAGAGAATGAGCTCCAGAAGTCTAAAGAGGTCCCCTCGCGTCTTTGGCTGAATGCTCACAAGCACTGGGAGGGGTCCACAAGGCCAGGTAAGAACAACTACCAGAAAGCACTGAGGCAAAGAGTCTCCAGCCGACATGGGGCCAACATCCAAATTCCATCAAGCCAGAGTAGAGTCCATGTTGAGCGCCCAGGGCAACCAGTAGACAAGACACTCCAGACAAGCCTTTCCTTAAGTAGTAAGGCTAAATTAGAGAAAAACTAGAGAAAAAGTGAGACCTGCCCTAACAAGGCTTTAATAGGATCAAAAGGATACAATGATTTACAATTAACTAAACTGCCTAGCAAATCTGAACACTCTTTAAAGACAAAAAATTTAAAACCACCATCATAATAATGACAATGTCCATCATCCACTCAAAAATTACGAGGCATGTGGCTGTCTAAAGTTACGGTGACTCCTAACGGGGAAAATCAGTCAACAGAAATTCCCTAGACAAAGAAGATATCAACTTTAGAGCAAGTATCATAAATACTATAAATACTAAAACATGCTCAAGGAGGTACAAGAAAACGTGAACAATAGGAAGCAAAGAAATGAAGATACAAACACAAACAACTTCAAGAGCTAGAAAAAATAAGATCTGAAATGAAAAAGTAACTAAATGAGATTAACAACATATTAGGTACTGCAGAAGAAAAGATCAGAGAACTCAAAGATACAGTAACTAAACTTCTACGCTACAGGGGGAGGGGGGCTAGAACAACAAGCAGCCTCAGGGCCATGTGCAGCAGTGTCAAGTGACCAACACACAGGTAACCTGAGTCCTGGGGGACAGCAGAGAGGCAAAGGCAGAGAAATATGTATAGAAATAGTAGTCAAAATTATTCCAAATTTGATGAAAACTGTAAACCTATTAATCCAAAAGGTTCAACAAACTCCAAGCAGGATAAATGGAAAGAAAATTACACCATAACATGTCATAATGAAATTGCTGAAAGCCAGCAATAAAAAAAAAAAAAAAAAAATTCTACCAACTGCCAGAGAAAAAGCCCACTTTACATGGAGAAACAAAGAGAAGAATAAAAGACAGACCTCTTGTCAAAACCAATACAAACCAAAGGCAGTAGGACCATATCTTTTAAAATGCCGAAAGAAAAAACTGTCACCCTAGAATTCTATAATCAGCAAAATCTCTCTCAAAAGTGAAAGTGAAACAAAATATCAAAAGCTGAAAGAATTCATCACCAGTAAATCTGCACCAGAAAAAAATGATAAGTTTTGAAGTCAAGCAAAAAATAAACGAGACCAGATAGAAACTACAATCTACATAAAACAAAGAATAAAGGTGGAAATGGTAAATACAGGAATATTAGACTTGGGGTGCCTGGGTGGCTCAGTCGGTTAAACATCAGACTCTTGATTTCCACTCAGGTCATGATCTCTGAGTTGTGAGATGGAGCCCCACTCCAAGCTCAGCATGAAGTCTGCTTGAGATTTTCTCTCCCTCTGCCCCTCCCCCTATTTTTTGAAAAAGATGTATTTATTTATTTTTATAGAGAGAGCGTGTGAGAGACAGCCCGAGAGGGAGAGGGAGAGGGAGAGAGAATCTCAAGCGGACTGAGTGCAGAGCCCAACACGGGGCTTGATCTCACAACCCTGAGATCAGGACCTGAGCAGAAACCAAGAGTTGGTCACTTAATCCAACCGCACCACTTAGGCACCCCTCCACAAAGGTAACTTTGAACTTTTTTTTTTTTTTTTAAGTAGGCTCCACAACCAGTGTGGAGCCCAACATAGGACTTGAACTCACAACCCTGAGATCAAGACCTGAGCTGAGATTGAGTTGGACACTTAACCAAATGAGCCACCCAGGCAACCCTGAATATTTTTTAAAGGATGAAAATGTATAACCACGGATAAAGAGATCAAGCTAGCATTATTATTTACAAAGTATGTATTTACTGCTTTGAAAACACAAAAGAAACTGAAAAGCTAGTGAACTATTTAATTACACAACAACTCTAAACATTACACCCAGTTGAAGCAGCCAGTCACAAAAGTCCACATTCCGTCTACTCCATTATGGGAAATGCTCAGAGAGCACAAATCCGGGGACAGAAAGCGCATCAGTGGTCCAGGAACTGGAGGGAGAGCAGGGCAGCTGCGGGTGGATATGGGCTGCTTCTGGGGGTGACGAAATGTTCAGGAATTGGTGGTGATGGCTGCACAACTCTGGGATATACTCAAAACCAATGAAGAATACACATAAAAGGGTGAACTCTATGGCGTGTAAGTTATACCTCACCACATGAGCACAAGCAGCTTTCACCCCAGAGCAAAACTCTGAACAGACCACTTAGGGCAAGTGAAGCGCTCCCCGGAGGGGATGTGAGCTCCCCAGATAAAGGAAGGGCTTCATTCTGCCATGTGAAACATCCTCAACCAACTCACCTGCTCCCAGAGAAAACGTGCCCATCCACTCAGAATCCTGAGTGGCAGAATCCTCTCAGGAGAGGTTTAGCTGGAAACACTCCAACATAAAATAGAAGCAGAGGAACCCCCATCTACATCCATTCAGTCTTAAATATGGACAGAACCAATAACACGAAAAGACCAAATTACACAGAAAAGCTGACTCCAGAGGAAAGAGGTGAACTCGGGGAAGAGCAGAGAACAGCCAGAACTAGACCAAGAGACTCAGAAAGATGGCACTGCCATTCCACAAGGATAGAGACCAGAAAAACAGATCATTCCACATGCTTATCTCAGTAACCCTCACCACCCCCCCCCCAAGATGCAATAAGACGAAAATAAAGTGATACAAATACACAAAGGAACAGAGAAGAAAAAACAACAGCCAAGAGATGTCAGCTGTGACTTAGAAACTGGACAGTGGCAGGGAAAGCCACAGTAACTGGAGCAGCCCAGCAAGGAGTCAGAGCTGAGGGGCCAGGAACGGCCCAGGGCAGGACACGGCGAGGGCTGAAAACAGGAGGAGTGCTCTAGGGTTTCCCAGCCACAGCCCCCTTTAGGCAGAAGATGAGAGCTTTACCTCTCCAGAGTGGTGAACACCAAAGCCATTAGCCACATTTGAGGTTTTTTTTTTTTTTATTCAAGTCAAATAAAATTTTAAATTCAGTTCTTCAGTCATACTAGCCATATTTCAAGTGCTCAGCAATCCCATGTGGCTAGTGGTGACCTTACCAGACAGCACAGATCTGGAACATTCCATCATCACACAAAGCTCTACTGGACAGAAGTGCTCTGGAGAGGGTAGGTCCAAGAGGAAGCCAGGACACATCTGACAACTGCCACGTAGTCAGCTCCTATTCAACAAGGAGTAGGCATTCCAGGCTAGGAGGCCCACAGCGGGACCCTCCCCAACAGGGCCCCAGCGCCCAGCAGCTAGCCATGTGCTCCCCAGACAGGAACATCCGACCCATAAGACGACTTCGAAAAATACCAAACCAAGGACAAGAGCGCTTAGATAGTAAAAACAATGGACAAAATAAATTCAAGAACATCTTCCACATGCAAAACAAAGATCAAAAAGCAAAACTATGTGAGAAAAGCTAAGGGACCCAGAGGAGTGATCCCTCCAGTGATGACTCCTGGAAACCTAACATCCAATTCACAGGGACATCAAGAAAGAGAAAGCAGAAGCAGAGAAATGACCAATAACACACCAGAAGTCCACTGCGCCAAAGGATGTAAGTCTTCAGGTTAAAACTGTCCTGCTAATGCCCAGCATGATAGAAAAGGCCCAGAGCAATTCACACTCTGATAAGACATCAGTTTCTGGAAACTTTCAGTAACAAAAAAGTCTCCTGAAAAAGAAACTTGGACTTGGTAACAGTGGATGAGGGAACCATGCCTTCCGTCTTCAGCCAGCCAAGCTATCAACCAAGTATGAAAATGCATTTATTCTGGGGGCGCCTGGGCGGCTCAGCTGGTTAAGTGACTCTTCGGCTCAGGTCATGATCCTGGAGTCCCGGGATCCAGTCCTGCATCGGGCTCCCTGCTCAGTGGGGGGAGTCTGCTTCTCCCTCTCACCCTCCCCCCTTCTCATGCTCTCTCTCTCTCCTTCTCTCTCTCAAATAAATAAATAAATCTTTTAAAATAAATAATAAAACCAAACTGGAATAATTCTGTAGGTCTAAAAAAAAAAGGAAAGGAAAAGAAAATGCATTTCTTCTGCCTGAGACAGGTGAGAATTCAGAAAGCTTACCTTCTACAAAACCTGGTGGTTACCTGAAGAAGAAAAAAACACCACACACAGCACCAGCCCACTTTTTAAAAGGCGCATATGTGTCCGCTAAAGCTAACCCCTAATGCCTCACATGGTAACATGTTTGAAGTTTCAACAGCCCTGTGGGGCAGGTAGTGCTAATAATCCCCATTTTACAGGTGAGGACACCCAGGCCAGAGCAGCTGAGTGGTGGCATTGGGTATGCAAATCCAGGCAGTCTGGCCTGGGTCTCAAGCACCTAACCCCCACCCTGTGCTGCTTTTTAATTTAAGTTACTATTGCTACCTTCCTCCTTCCTAATTTCACTGCCAGGAGTGTTACTTTTGCAGACAGAAAAAAGAAAAAAAACTGTTATCAGTATGAAACAGGTCAAAAAGAAACAATCAGAAAAGAAACAAAAAGCCACTCCCCTTATACTACCTTAAGGAAACCCAAGCCTCACTGCCTCCATCTATAAAACAGAGCTGACCATAGATCATATATGATCTATATGAGGATTGAATGGTGACCCCCGTAAAGCACTCGGTTCTAACAAAATGTGCCTGGCAAACAAACTGATTAAAATACACACGATGAGCAAAAAAGAGCTTCTTAAGTAACAGCAAGGAAGAAAGAAGCTCAAATACATCTGCCCACAGCCTAGAGCAACATTTAGAACTCCTAGGACTATCACAGTCCACTAGCATTAAGTGGCCCTACTAACAACAAATAAGCACAGGGCACTTCATCCTGACACCCTCTGCTGGCAAATACAAAGACACACACATCCCAGCACCACGCACGAGGCCTCTGCGATCCTCTGTAAGTGAAGGATCAAAACCCAAATCATTAGCCTCTGTTCTTACCAAGGTGTGGGTCCAACAGATGAGGCTGCTCCTGGTATTTGTCCATTATTACTAAAAAGAAAAACATGGGAATTAACACCCTTGAGGTACGTATGCACACAAGGCCCCGGAATCCTCAGTTCTCCCCCTGCTGACTGCTCTGGTTCGGCTCTTAAGAGCAAAGGCCACCTGCGGCAGCCCCCCAGCGCCACCACACCCTCCACTTGCTCAGCACACCTTCCGTTCCCCCCCCCCCCTCCATCGATCCCACACAGACACCTTCGGCCCCTTTACTCCTCCCTGCGCAGAACACACTGAGCGTTGCGCCCTCCCCGGGCCCAGCCCTTCAGAGCACACGCCCCTCCGTCCCAGGCAGCCCGGTTTCCGCTCCTTCCAGGAGCTGGCGCTGCTCCCATCAGACCCAAAGACCCCTCGCCTGTGACAGGCACCCTGCGCCACACCGCTCCACACCTGCCGGCTGCCCGCGAACGGGGAGCCCGGCTCTCCCCGGGCACTCCCCTCACCGCACAACAGTTCCGTGCCCAAGACACTGGCTCGCTCACCCCGGTCCGCAGCCAAAGAAACAGGCTCTGAAGGGCGATGAGGCACTGAGCCCAAGTGCAAAAGCGAGTATCAGCCCCGGGGTGTATCAGCGAAGCACACGCCGGGTCCGCGCCGCCGCCGCGCGGCCCTCCCCTGAAGCCAGAGGCCCGTCACCGCCAACCGAGGAAGGCAGAACTCGGCGGAAATTTACTCCGCAGAAAAGGCCCACGACGACGGCTTTACTGAGTCACAAAGCGCTTCCGACCCCACTCTGGGGCCCCGGGGAGTCGCTCCCGCATCAGTCCCTGGAGACAGGCGCCCAGGGCGCCGCCCGCCGCCGGTTCCCCGGGGGCCGAACTCGGCGCACGGACACCAGCCAGCAACCTGCGCCGCGCGCCCCCCGCCGCGCCCCCCGCAGGGCCCAGGGCGACGGCGCTGCCCCCCGACGGCACCGCCACCTGCTCCCCCGCCCTCTCCGCGCCTTTGTCTGCGGCGCGCGGGGCCGCGGCGGCTCCTCCTCTCGCCGCCCGCCGGCCCACACGGCCGTCTCGGAGGAGCCGTGCTTCGCTGGCTCCCGCGGCCCGGCCGCCCCGCGGAGGCCAACGCCAGGGTCCTCACGCCCAACCCTCCGCGCCCCTCCTCCGACGGGCAGGCGGGACAGGGAGCGCCCACCGCCCCTCGGCCGCCAGGCGAGGCCGCCCGCGCACGGCTCCCCCGGGTGCGCGCCACACGCGAGCTCACGGAAGGAGGGGCAGCGGCAGCCCGACAGCACGCACGGAACCGGGCCGGGGCCCCGCGCGCACCTCGGAACCGCTCCAGGGCGCCCTCCCGGGCCGCACGGTCGCCGAGCACCTTCCGCAGGCTGCCGAGCAGCGCGCGGACCTCCGCGCTCTCGCCGAACGCCTCGAGGGCGCCGCCGCGGGCCAGCGCCTCGTCCTCCGCCCCGTCCTCCAGCGCGCCCGCGGCCGGCTCCTCGCCCAGGGCCATCCTCGGCGTCCCGCGCCGGTGGGCTCGCAGCCCGGCTACGCCCTAGCACCGGGATGCGGAACGCGGGTCGACGCAGGCTGAGGGACGACGGCTGAGGCAGAGGCGGCGGCTACCGACGCTGGCCCCGCCCCGCGACCTCTGACCCCGCGCCTCGGACCCGCTACGGAGCGCGCCGGCCGCCAAAATAGCGAGCACGGGGGTGATGCCGAGCCCTGTGGGGCGGGGCCCGGGTGAACGGAGCCTGGATCGGGCGGAGCCTGCTGCGCGGGCTGGGGGCGGGACCAGGGGAAGGCGGGGTGGGGGTCTGAGCTCGTGGCTGGAGCCCCGGAGGGTTGTGGACTGAGCCCGTGGGAGGCGGCGGGGCTTTCTAAGCCTGTGGATGGGGCCGGAGCGGGGGGACCTGAGCCCGTGCGGGAGGCGAGGTGGGAGCGGAGCCTGTGGGCCGGGGGGGAGGGGGGAGAGGACGGAGCCTGTGGGTGGGATTGGGGAGGGACGACTGAGCCTGGGGTGGGGTCGGGGCGGGGGTGGGACCCGAGCTTGTGGGTGGGATGGGGTGGGGCGGAGTCTGAGCTCATTGGTGGGTGAGTCTGAGGCTGCGGGGGGGCGGGGGCGGGTCTGAGCCCAGGGTGGGGTGTTGGGAGCCGCCGTGGCCCGCGCTGGGAGCGGGGTCGCGACCAGAGTGGCAGGGGGACACTCAGGCTCCGAGTCCCGCCCGCCACCCCCCCCGACTCCTCACCCCCTACACACACGAGCTACGCGGGTCGCACCGCCACATCCCACAAATATGGGTTCTGCGATGATAGCAGTTTCTGCTTTGAAATGTCACGTGTCTGGAAGGATGCGTCTGGGGTGGAGCTCTTTCTAGAAAGTCTTAACAGGCTCACCTGTCGCGGTGGGACCGGCCTCCTGACCGCCAGGCCTGCTGGACAGTCACGCTCATTTAAGGGAAATCTGGGCGCCCCTACCACCGTGAAATTGGTAATTTTGCAAGGAGTAATAAAGGCGTGGCCACGCCTTCAGCGACGCGCCGTGGACGGCCAGTGCCTCACAGATCCCGCCCCAGTGCCACCTGTCCCAACCCCCCTTCAAGGATGTCAGCCCCGACGTCCCCAACCAACCGGCCAATCCGGCCATCTGCCCACAGTGGACACCCCTGACACCCCACCGTGGCCACACCCCACTGCCCAAGCCTCTCCCCCTACCCTCAGCCTCTTGTTATCCTGCGACAGACACGCCAGCTGAAAAATGGAGTGCGGAGCAGGTTGGGCGGTGGCTGCAGCCACAATACCTGTCCCCCACAATACTGAGGGCCTTTCCTTCCATCTGTCCTACCTCGTAATGGGAGGACTCGCAGCTCCATTCAGCCCCAGAGATGCCGCTCAAGAGGTGAGACCCATCTCCTGGTCTCCAGCTCTGCCTGAGCCTGAGTCCACGGGGAGATGTGACCCCAACTTCCACCTACGCAAATCGCAGATCTGTGTGACTCTGTAACAATCACCATGAAAATATCCCAACTCCCCCAGATCACAATACATAATGAGCCTGTTGGAAACCTATCAGGTGCTGGGGGGGGGGGGCCCTCTGTACATCAGCCCAACTGCAAGGAGGATGGAGGCACACAGCACAGCCGTTCCATCCCTGAACCTCCTACTTTATTAGTCCCTGAAGCCATCTCTGGTGTTGCCACCCCTACTTATTTGCAAAGCAGGGAGGCAGGGATGCAGCCTGGCTTCTACTTGAGAAGCTTCCTCATCGTGCCCAGGGATGGGCTCCTGTACCCCTGCCCAAAGTGGTTCCAGTGGTTTAGGTAGTTAAAGAGCTGGTACAGCAGCAGTCGCTTGTCGAACCCTGGAGCCTTGGGGATCTTCCGGTGGTAGGCAGTGAAGAAGGATCTGGGAAACCCCCCAAACATCAAAGCAATTGCCAGTTCAAACTCAGAATGTCCATAGAAGGAAGCTGGGTCATAAACAACGGGCCCCGAGTCGTCCTCAGCCACGTTTCCTGACCAGAGATCCCCATGAAGAAGGGCAGGGACGATCTCTAGACCACAAAACAGATCTGGGATCTTCACCTAAGAAAAATAATTATTGCACACAGAGTTACCATGGGATATGAGCCATGGCCGCCTCATCCAATACTTGGAAATATGGCAGAGATGACCTCATGTTTGTTCTGGGTCCAACCACAGCCTGGTCTATGAAGCCCAGAGACCCTCTGAGTCCAGGAGAATGCGACATTATCTTACTATTAGTAATTTAGGTCTGGACGGTCCACAGCACTAATGACGTTCCTACAGCAGAGACCTCAGTGGACGCGGCCCTGTAGAATCTGGGCCAAATAACCTGAGTGCAGGGTTTTTTTAGGCAACCTGGCAAACTTTCTCTACTATCCTTTTATTTCTCAGCACATATATGCCTGCACCTCTTCTGTATACAACTGGTTACTTCATTACTGAGTTAAACAAAATTTCTTTGCTGCATGGTCACCCTGGATTGACACGCAAATTCTGTTTTTAACATTTGGAGAGTTATCTGCTACCTACATCTCTAAGAGATGAGACATTCATGCTTTGGAAAAGAACAGGGTAAGAGTGACTATGAAAGCAATAGTAAATGCCAGCATTTATGAGCCAAGCACCTGCGTTTCGTGTGGGCAAAGCTTGAGGTTGAGTACTTGGTGACTTGGTGACCTAGCCAGTGAGAGTTGCACTCAGGGGCCAAGTATGTCTTCAGGTACCATCCCCTTCCCAGGTTCCCCATCAGGCCAACAGTCCGGAACTTATGTGTCCACACTTGACCAGCGCTGCTCCAGGGCTCCATTCTACCAGAGGACCCCACACAAATGCGATGGGCTAATAAAAGGACAGCCCCTCACCCACCTGTAGCTGTGACCAGAGCTCTCGTGCCTCTCGGTCGGCGTAGTCCTTCTCAATGAGGTCCAGCTGCGCTTGGAGACGGTACCGGGCAAAGAAGGTGGGCCAGTCTTCCTGCCACTCATTCACCTGGATGGCGAGATGAGGCTGAGGCTGCAGTCGGTGCTCACAGGGCAGAGCCATACGTGGGGACTGCCCAAACCCAAGCCCAACCACTAAGAGACAGACCAAGTATTACAGCTAGCCACCAGAGGAGATGGGGGAGTCATTAACAATACTCAGTCCAGGGGCGTCTGGGTGGCTCAGTCGTTGGGCGTCTGCCTTCAGCTCAGGTCATGGTCCCAGGGTCCTGAGATTGAGCCCCGCATCGGGCTCCCTGCTCCGCGGGAAGCCTGCTTCTCCCTCTCCCGCTCCCCCTACTTGTGTTCCCTCTCTCACTGTGTCTCTCTCTGTCAAATAAATAAAAAATCTTTAAAAAAAAACAATACTCAGTCCAAAAGAGGGCAGATAAACAGGAAAAAGTGAAACAAGATAGGACAAATAAAAAACAAACAGCAAGATAACAGATTCAGCCCTAACCATATCAATAAGCACATTACATGCAAAGGGTCTAAGTACCCCAGTTAAGAGACTTGATTCCAAGCTGTGTATGAGAAATGCACTTCACGTATAAAAACAGAAATAGGGTAGGGGGATAGAAAAGACACGCCATGCTAACATGAGTCGAAAGAAAGCTGGAATGGCTGTACTAATACGAGACAGTAGATTTCAGAGATGAGAATATCATAAGAATAAAGAAAGTCATTTCACGACGGAAAGCGGGTCAACTGATGACTAGGACATAATAATCCTAAATGTCTGTACCACTGATATATGGCAAATACGCACAGGAATAGGCGTCCCGCGTCACTGCCCATCAGGGGAAATAGAACCTCAGGGAGACAGCACAGCACACTCACCAGGATGGCTAAATAATTTTAAACAGTGGAAACTACCAAGAGCGGCCAGGATGTGGAGGAACTGGAACCCTCATCCACGGCTGGTGGGAATGTAAAATGGTACGACCACTTGGGGAAATACGTTTGCAGTTTCTTAAGAAGTTAGGGGCGCCTGGGCGGCTCCGTCAGTTAAGGGTCTGACTCTTGATTTCCGCTCAAGTCATGATCCCAGGGTCGTGAGACTAAGCCCACGTCGGGCTCCACACTCAGCGGGAATTCTGCTTGAGCTTCTTTCCCTCTCCCTCTGCCCCTCCTCCCGCTCACTCTCACTCTAAAATAAGTAAATAAATCTTTTTTTTTTAAGTTAAATATGAACCTACCGTATGACCCAGCCATTTCCCTCCTAGGTATTTACTCAAGATAAGTGGGAGCATTTGTCTCCACAAACACTCTTGTACACAAAGGTTCACAGCAGCTTTATTTGTGAAAGCAAAACCTGGGAACGACTCAGATGCCCATCAGCAGGTGAATGGATAAACAAACTACAGTTCATCTACAAAGGAACGGACTTTGAACACATGCAACAACATAGATGAGTATCATGAAATGATGAAGCTGAGTGAAAGAAGCAGGAGAAAGGCACGCCGTATGATTCCATTCACGTTAAATTCTATGAAATACAGACTTACCTCTAGTGACAGTGGTTACCAGGGGCAGGGAAGGGCAAGAGGGCCTCTGGGGTGACGGGTATACCCGTCCCAACTGTGCTGATTGGCTCACGGGTATCTACATATGTCAAAACTTGCAAAATTGTACAATTTAAATGTGCAGCTTATTTTATGTCAATTATACCTTAATAGAATTTTTTTTTAAAGATGCAAAGCTCATTTCATACAAAGTGTCACTTTGGGAAACCCCTCTGGGGAGGGCCTCTCCAGAGAGCACGCCTCGCAGCGACCTTCAGACACATGTCTGTGGACTCCCTGTGCCGGATGCTGTGGTTGCTCAGCCCAGGGTTCACCCACTTGGTGCTGGGTGTGCCTCAAAAGCAGGAGGGGAGGCCCTCTCCCCAGACAGCCTGAGGCACATGGGGTGGCAGATCCTCCTTCCCCATCTGTCTGCACAGGCTCCCAGTGTCCAAGGCTCCATCTTCCTTCTGGATGACCAGGTCATAAAAGACACAGATTGAGTATCAGGAGCTGGACACCAGCATTGGCTAGCCCCATCCCTCCTCCTGGACAGAGGGACTGTGATCCCCTCACCCAGAAAGGGCAGGACTTTCCCCTGAGCGGCCAAAGGCAGGGCCACCTGAGCGCACCGCTGGTGGGACCCAGCCTTCACCTTGACAGAGGCGCAAGGCAGTGAGGGGGTTCTGGCCCACACTCTGAAGCCAGCCTGTGGGTCAATCCTGGCCCTCCACTCACTAGCCACATGGCCTCAGGGCACTGCTTGGCTTCTTTGCATATCTGTTTCCTCATCTATAAAATGAGCCAAATGACAACACCCACCTCCTAAGGTTGCTACAGCAACTGGGTGACTGATGTTGGATGAAGCACTTAGAGATGTGCCCAGGGAGTGGCCGTGCACGAAATGCCAGCGGTCCCAAGGGGGCTTAACACACCAGGAGTCTGAGAAGCCTGCTGCCGCCGCTCAGGGTCACCCCACCAATGGCTACAACCCCCTAAAGGCCCACACATCCCTCCCAAGGAGCAGGACCCTCCAGGAGCTCCATGCAGGACCATCTGTCCCAGCTTAAGGTGGACCAAGTGTCCACCCAGGGCCCTCACCCCTTCTTGGCCAGTTGCAGCTGAGTTAAATAGGTTCATTGATCCTGGGTTTCAAGGGGCACACAGGGGTTGCCTGTGTCCCTAATGGACCAGTCCCATTCTCATCGACTTCACAGATTGGGGTTTTGTGTGTGATTTCATCTCCTGGTTCTTGAAAAGTCACCGTGCAAGGTCAGCTGTGTCTTTGGAGAGCCCACAGCTCTTAACATCTGAAGCAGGACACCAAGCCCCATTCAGCCACAATGGCCACCGGCTGCCGGCAGATGTGTGACCCTGGGGGAGCTGGCTTCAGCAGAGATTCACAGAGCCCTAACAAGCCTGGGAAACCACTGTGTGGATAGAGCTTGAGGGACCCCAGATGTGAGGGCTGCCCAGGGGCTGAGATCCCTAAGTCTGGCTCAGGCTTCAGAAGGATCTTGCCCCAAGTGCCATCCACCTGGGAGACTTGCCCTCTGCCCACACCGGAGAGACAGGGAGAGACAAAAGGCTATGTAGTATACACTTCCATTTGCACGGAATGCCTAGAATGGGCAAATCCACAGAGACAGGTGAGTTGTTACCAGGGCCTGGAGGCAGGGGAATGGGGAATGACTGCTAACTGGTATGTGATTTCTGGGGGTGATGAAAATGTTCTGTAATTAGACAGTGGCGATGGCAGCACAACACAGGAAATATACCAAAAACCACGGAATTGTACACATTTTCCTGGGGTTTTTTTAAGTAGGCACTGTGCCCAGCATGGAGCCCAACGCAGGGCTTGAACTCATGACTCTCAGATCAACACCTGAGCAGAGATCAGGAGTCAGATGCTTAACTGACTGAGCCACCCAGGTGTCCCTGTACACTTTGAAATAATGGGGTTTATGTCACAAGAATTACAACATCCTGGGGCAGGTGACCAGGACCTGATCCCTGACATGGAATGCTGCCTCACGCCCACCCGCTTCAGTCCCCTACATTCATCACACAACCCCCTGCCGTAAGGCCTCTGCACCTGCCGTACCTCTGCTTGGATGCTCTCTCACCTGCCCCACAGCTTCCCACCTCCTCCCAGCTCAACTCAGTGAACTTCTGCCTCTGCCCTCCTAACCCAGGTATCTCGGCTCACACTCTGAGTTCAGAAATCAGGCTATCTTCCTGGTGCCCAGACGACTGGCCCTCTGGCACCTACAAGGGATGGGGCGACAGCACTGGGGCATTGGGAGCAGTCATCAGCTAAGCAGGGACATCCTCATGTGGGCACTCACCTGAGGGATGAAGCCACAGCACGTCACCGTGTGGAAGCCAAACTTGGTCACATACCGGGGCTCGGCCCCCTCAACCCTCCAGCCTGTCGACAGAAAGAGCTGCTGTCTCTCTTAAATGCCAGAGCACAGCCGAGCGCTAGCACAGGCCTGGGCTCTGCAGGGACGCAGCCCTCTGAGGGTGTATTACACGTGGTAGCCGCGAGTCCGCACAGGGGCCGACCAGGACCCTCCTGCCGCGGGCACACTGGCCCGCAGGGCTGGGCATAAACGGCGTCGTGAGCCAATCCTACCCACCTGGGGGCGCCAGCAGAATTCTCACTTAACAGCGTCATCTGCACAACGCTGCTGCGTAATGTGCAATTCAGCCTGCTGTGAAAACACACCGGGAGCACCAACCCAGGTAGACACAGCGGGCGAAGGGCGCACAGAAGCAGTGAACGTACCCACTGTGTTCTCCTCCTCCTTTGACTTATCCCTGAGCTTCTGGTTGTGAAGGTGCAGGTCCGCCATCTGGTCTCCGAGTTTTGATGCCTGACTGAGGAAGGAGGAGAGGAGCGGCTTCACACAGGAAATCACCACAACCAGAGCAAATGCTCCACGCAGAGAAACGTTCTAAATCCCTTAAAAACTACTCTCCGTTCCTTAAAAAGTGAGAAATGAACTGCAGGCTATGACCCTTTCTGAAAAACAAAATAGTATAAAATCACCAAGTGGGAGTGGGCTGGTGGTCTTCAACAGAAGCCCTGGGAGGTGCAGGGAATTAAGGAACAGAGGCTTAACAAGTTAGGGAAAAACCAGCTCCGAAGTTTTGTAAAAACAAATATAAATCACGTATTAAAAAAAGACTGCACCAAAATGTTAGCACTGGCCATTCTTTGCTGATGGAACTACAGGTGGCTTTATGTCTTCTTTACATGAATTCATGGTTTCCACCGTTTTTAAACGTTGAATATATATACCTTTAATAATTAGATAAAAATTTAAGGACTTCAGATAATTACTAGATCAACTTCAGTCTGCCCAATTTGCACTAACACGAGTGCACTCTAAAGCATAAGGCCAGGGATGGTTCCAACACGCTTCTTTGATGCTGAGTCATTGGAGCCAAACTAACCCAAAACCACACAGAAAGCAAGAACTCCTTCTTTTTGTTAAGAATCCAGGGGCAGGGGCGCGTGGGGGGCTCTGTCAGTGAAGCATCTGCCTTCGGCTCAGGTCATAATCTGAGGGTCCTGGGATTGAGCCCCTCTTCGGGCTCCCTGCTCAGTGGGGAACCTGCTTCTCCCTCTCCCTCTGCCTCTTCCCTCTGCTCATGCTCTCTCTCTCAAATAAATAAATAAATCTTTAAAAAAATAATAATAATCCGGGGGTGGGGGTATGATCCTGGCCCCGCCTCTGGTAACTGGGCAACCAGCAAGAGCCTGCTCCCTTTCTCTCTCTCCCTCCCTCCCACCCCCCTCCCCCCCCCAAGACCCAGGCACCTGCTTAAGCTCCTCATCTTCAGATGCTCCATCACAAAGGCAGCCCCACCTCCAGGTAGGTCAATCACCTTGATGGGCCGAGGTACTCGCACCAGGCCTGTGGTCTGGAGGGCTTCCAGGCTCGCCATCTCTCCCTCAAACATCTGCCGGGCCTGCATCCAGAATAAGACCGTGATCTTCAGCTCCAACAGGGGCCTCTACTGCCCTGGACAGGAGCCACCACATGGGATCACAAGCACCCAGGACCTTAAGTTACTGAAAACTAGCTGGAGAGCAAGACATCAGCTCCTCAGAGAGTGGGGTGCAAAGTGGCCCCTTTCAGATAGGAAGGGGCTGCAAGTCTGAGGCTGTGCCTGGGACTTGGGGTGGGCAGGATGCTGATGCCCCTGCCCCCAAGTGCTTGCTCTGAGAGGTGAGGAAGCACAGGGGCAGGGGCAGTGCTGCGGGTGCTGGGGGTACTGTGGGGTACCGCAGGATGCTGCAGGGGGCCAGAGGGCCACGGGTACCATGCGGTGCCATGGAGGTTGTGAGGAGAACCTCAGGAGGTTCTGGGTGGTGCCATGGGGGGTGGCTATGGAAGTGCCAGGCGTGCCAGGAAGTACAATGGGGTGCCTCAGAGTGTGGCTTAGTGGAGGGTTTGGAGTTGGACCTGGGTCCCCTTTCAGGTTACCTGCCCACCTCACTACCTCAAGCAACCACAGCAGACTTGAGGAGAAGCATAGGGCGGCATGGGGCCGCATGCCAAAGTGACTGGGACACACATTTGGGGCAAGGGAAGGCAGGGCAGGGAGGTCAGCAGGGCCTGGCTCGGGTCCAGGGCCTGTCCCCAGAGATAAGCACCCAGCAGGGCCTGGGGGGTGGGAGGGATCCTCACACCCCACCCAGAAGACAAACAGCCTCCACTGGGACCCAAGAGCCGTCCTATTTCTAAAACATTTCCCACAAATACCCCAATTTTAAACTAGGTGAACTCTCACCTCAGGTACACTATTACTTCGTTAAAAGTGTGCTTATTAATATGGCTTGTCAACACCTCTGGCTCTAGAATTATTCCTCATGAGGCTAAAGCATCTACTTCCACACAGGCAAAGAATCCCACCCTTTAATGCAAAGTACTCAAGGGGAAAATGGGGCAAGTCGTCCCCCAAACTGCCAGCCCACACCTGGGATTGTGAAGCAAGGGGTGGCCAGTGTCAGGGAACATCCAGCAATCCGCCGCGCTCCCAGGGCAAGCGAGCCCCCAAACATACAGGGGCAGAGAAGACCTGAGCTTGGGACTGCTTGTGTCCGGAGGGCCTCACCCATCATCGGCCCACCTACTGTGTGCCAGCACCCAGGGCTTTAAGAGCAAATGGCGGGATCCCGGCCTGGCGGAGCATTCAGCCAGGAGGGTTCCAGAGCCTGCACGAACCCTGAACCGGAAACTGCTTCCCAGGAGGTGGGGCTTATTTGGAGGGCTTCGGGTTCTGAAATGAAGCTCCGGGACAATTCCCTGGACCAGCCCCAAGCCCTCATCCACCCCAGGTGGGTAGTGCTGCAAGGGGACAGGGAGGAGCCTCTCTGGGAGTCCTTCAGCCCATAGCCAGCAGCCCCCCCAACTCCTGCACAGGGGCCTGGCCCACAGGGCACGGGGGCCTCCGCGGAGTCCCCCACCAGGTCATCCTCAGCACCTAGGGTGCACTTACTAAGGCTAACTTTCTCCATTTGTGAAGAGTTAATATTTCCCATACACAGTATATTTAACAGCAAATTTTAAGCGGGCATTAACCAGCTCCAAACACCAGCACGGGCCTGTGAGTAGAGGGGCATGAGCCGGGCCCTTGCGAGATCCTGCCTCTTCCCACCTAGTGAGATGGAACCGCGCGCAGGGCTGGGTTAGAGGGAGCCCAGAGCGGGGCCCTGGGGAGAAGCAGACCCAGCCCAGGACTCCGAGCCTCGCTTCCCCCACGCTTGATGGGTACAGAAATTAAAACAAACACAGGATTATTAATCCTGCAGCGGACGAAAGCCCCGATCCCTTAGAAAATGCTTGAGTCCTGCTGGCCCGCAGGAGCCAGCTCCGCGAGACCCCCGCCGACTCCCGGCAGGGACGCCCGGCCCCAACTGCGCCCCCTCCACCCCCACCCCTTCCGCTCTCCAGCCTCCGGCTCAGGCCGCGGGGCGTCGCTGGGGGCCGCACCTGCGTCCGGCGGTTGACCTTGACGAACACCGGGCCCGCGTCCGTGTCGTAGGCACGCCCCTCGCTGATGCAGCCGGCCCCGGGGCTCCCGAAAGCCCGCAGGGTCGCGGTGCGCAGCTCCGCGCGCAGCAGCTGCTCCATGGGGGCGGGGGGCGCGGGGGCCGGGGAAGGACAGGGACCGCGCAGACGGCGGCCGGGGCGGAGCGAGCCGCTGCCGAGGCCTCTGTCCGCGGGAGAGGCGCCGGGTCTGCGCGGCCTGCGGGCTCTGGGCCGTCCTCCCGGACGCGCCTGGCGTCAGGTCCCCGCGCTCCCCGCCCGCGCGCGCCGTGGAGGGACGGACCCGCCGGACGGCGAGGGCGGGCGGAGGGTTTCCACAGGCTGACAGGAGTGGGGGCGGTGCCCTGCGCCTGTGTGCGCACAGGGCGCCCCCACAGTCCTCGGCGGGGCCCACCCGTGGGGCGGCCTGCCAGAGGTTCCACGAACCCTTGCTGGACGTCGGCGCAGGCCCCCAGCGGGACTCCGGACAGAGTTTAGGATAGAGCCCGCTGTCCCCGGGACCCAGGTCACGGGCCTAGCTAGATCTCACACTGTCCAGACAAGGCTGGGGGTCTTGACCACGTCCTCGCCTGGCCCCAGACACTGCCCAGTGAAACCCATTGCTGGTGTTGGGCTTGTTCCTCAAGGCACTTGGTGGCCATCAGAGATAGAGGCCGCTCTGGGGGTTCTGATACCAATCGGCTGACCCCACCCAGAATGGGACCCCTGATAAGAGACCTGCTGCCCTCAAAGGGAACTTCAAAACACACATGCCCAGGGCACCTGGGTGGCTCAGTGGGTGAAGCGTGTGCCTTCAGCTCAGGTCATGATCTCTGGGTCCTAGGATAGAGCCCCCCTGTCGGGCTCCCTGCTCAGTGGGGAGCTGCTTCTCCCTCTCCCTCTGCTACTCCCCCTGCTTGGGCTTTCTCTCTCTGTCGCTGTCAAATAAATAAAATCTTTAAAAAAAAAATACACACGCCCATGTGCACACAGGCATGCACACATGCATGCACACACCTATGCACACACATGCGCAAGGTCATCGCAGAACAGCAGGTGGGATGGGAGAGAAGGTGTGGCCATCTGTGGAAAAGGCATCTGCCCCTCCCTGTCTTCCTCTTCCTAGATTTTTTTCTCTCAGTCTGGTGAAGCCCACCTACCTATTGCATCTTGAGGAGGGATTCCTGACAGGTAGATTTGAGCTCTTGAACATCTGCACGTCTTTAGTCTCAATTGAGAGTTTGGCGGGGTATAGAATTCCAGGTTGGAAATGAGGTCCTGTTCTTTGATGAACAAGAGGGGCCCGCTCCATTACTTTCCAGCTCATTTGGTATTGAGAAGTTTGAGGCCACTTCGATTCTTCCTCTTTGTGTGGAAACTGTTCTCTCTCTGGAGGCTTTTAGGATCCTCGCTGTGTCAGGATCTGACAATTTCCCAGGGAGGTGGCTGGGGTGAGTTTCCTGCCATCCCCAAGGCAGGTCAGATGAGCTGTTTCAGGATGGAACCTTGGTCCTTCTACCCTCTGAAGTTGTCTTCAGCTCTTTATGATTTCCTCCCTGTTTTCTCTATTCTCTTTGTCAGAATTACAAATATGTGCTCTAAAGTGGGTCCCAGGGGCGCCTGAGTGGCTCAGTCGGTTAAGCGTCTGCCTTCGGCTCAGGTCATGATCCCGGGGTCCTGGGATCAAGTCCCACATCAGGCTCTCTGCTCCGTGGGGGGGGTCTGTTTCTCCTTCTGCCGCTCCCCCTACTTGTGCTCTCTGTCAAATAAATAAAATCTTTTTAAAAAAATAATAAATAGGGCGCCTGGGTGGCTCAGTTGGTTAAGCGACTGCCTTCGGCTCAGGTCATGATCCTGGAGTCCCGGGATCGAGTCCCACATCGGGCTCCCTGCTCAGCGGGGAGTCGGCTTCTCCCTCTGACCCTCTTCCCTCTCGTGCTCTCTCTCTCATTCTCTCTCTCTCAAATAAATAAATAAAATCTTTTTAAAAAATAATAATAATAAATAAATAACGTGGGTCCCAAAGCTGCCAGAGTTAGGCACCCATGAGCCTCCAGGCACCCTGGGGAGACTCTGGTCTTCACTGAGCCTCATCCTGGGCCATGGGCATGGTTTGCCCAAGCAGGGTCTGAATGTGGCAGGTGGCAGCCAGACAGTGGCACAGCATCTTACTCGTCCTGAAACCCAGGCACTTGGGGTCCCTTGCCAGACCTCCCAGCTCCCATCTGAGCAGCCAAATCCTCAGTGTTAAGACACATGCAAAAGAGAGCACTGTGACTTTGCAAACTGGTCCCATCCTCCTCTCAAAGCTGCATTTGAGTTTCGGTTTGGTCAGAAGCTCAGTTGGGAGATGTGATCAGGGACATCCAAGCAGCCCCCTGAGCTGAGTCCCCTTTCTCCCTACAGCCAGTCTCCTGGTTCTCCTGGCTCTCCAAGAACCAGAATGAAGGCTGCAAAAGTGCAGAAGGCATCTCTCAGCCCCAGCTGTAATCCAAACTCAGAGAGCTGTGGTAGTTCTTGGGGCTCAGACGTGGATCTGAGGGGTGGGACAGACTGAGATAATGATGGGGTCGTGTGCATACAGGGGACTGCCCTGCTTATTCAGACCCCTTACTGTGACACGGAGTCCAGTGGCACCAAGAGGGAAAACAGCCCACAGCCGGGTGGGGCTTTTGCAATGCTGCTCAGAAAAAGGACCCCGGGAAGGCAGCAGGGTGGGGGGTTGGAGTCCCAAGGCCCTGGCTGCAGCCTGAGCCAGCAGGGACGCTGTCCAGGTGTCCCTGCTAGTCGATCACCCTGGCCTCCACCAGGAATTGTGCTGGGGCCACGCCTCTCAGGCAGATGACTGTTCTCAGAAAGGGAGGGGGATTCTGCCACGCCTTCGGAACTCAGATGCCTTAATCATTCTGATTGCTGTTTCTGCACATATTCCAGCGTGTCCACATATTTCTGCCCAAGAGGAAACCCACGCGGACAGGCTAGTCTCATGCTGGGAGGACAGAGAAAGTGTCCCCCGCCAAGTGGGGAGCCGGGCACTCGGACAGCCCGTGGGTGCCATCATCAGCACCTGATATGAAAGAGGGATCCAAAGCTCAGATAACTTACCTAAGAGCCTCCTGTGACGGTCCTCCCACCCCGAGTGCAGTGTGGTTCCCTCACGGTGGAGGTGGAGGTGGAGAGCTAAAGAGGCTTCTGAGAGGGTTTTTCTAGTCCCCAACCCTACACCGGGACCTGTCCCCAGAGTATGCGAGTCTCCTGCGATCCGGTGTACCACTTGCTAATTTCACGTTTGGAGCAAAGTGTTACCCTCTGCTCTCTGCAGCCACTTGAACTTCTTTCCAAACTTGCATTTTCCTCCCTTATTTTGGCTGTAACTCTGATTCCCTCTGAATCCCAAAGCATGCCGAATACCATCCCATAACAGAGTTCTACCTGCCTCCACAGAGTATAGGCCTCCCACCAGCACTGTCCTGCAGAGTGAACAGGAGGCCCCCCCAGCCGCCTGGACCCCCGGCATGGGGGCTCTGCCCAGCGAGACGCAGTCTGCTCAGAACCCACAAGGAACCCCACTCTCCTGTTCCGGGCAGCCCAGGTACACCCTGGGCTCTTCTA
The DNA here is from genome assembly GCF_037043125.1 of Eumetopias jubatus. Classification (NCBI taxonomy): domain Eukaryota; kingdom Metazoa; phylum Chordata; class Mammalia; order Carnivora; family Otariidae; genus Eumetopias; species Eumetopias jubatus. The sequence goes on from NW_028274816.1 coordinate 81,119,189, forward strand.
CAGGAGTTCCCTCCCCAGTCTCTGCCCTGCAGTTGGAGCCTAGAATAAGCCTAAAGAGATCTCAAAACCCAAGTCCTGGACATACACGCTAGACTCCATTGGTTGTAGGATTTCCCAGCGCTTCAGTCAGATTTGGAGGGAAAGTGAGCAGGATGTGGAGACAAAGGGAGATGAAAACCTGAGACACAGGAACTGTGGTAATGATAAACTGAGGGGGATCACGCACCTCTGCACTCAAGATCCCACACAGGGCAAAAACTGGGAGGGCACAGCCGGCTGAGGCCCCTAGACACGGAACACAGGCCTGAAACCACATCAAGTGCTCGGAGGGTGCAGTGAGGTCTCTGACCCCGGGGGCACTGGCATCCTGTTTCAGGTGGAGACACCAAGGTTTCGGGGCCACTCTCATCAAAAGGATGCGCATAAGCTTTTTGGTGGGAAGGTCAAGTTCGGTTATCTGAGGACTTCCTTCTGTGGAAAGGGTGGCACTCTGGCAGGGGCAGACCGTGAGGTGTTGGGATACAATATTCCCATTTCGGTAAGAAGTACAACCGCCCCAGGGATGACCTGCTCCCCAGGCCCCTGCCTCTGGCAGCTCTTGGGGTGCTCACGGCTGCCCCGAAGGGCTCCAACGTCTCGCAGCCAAGGGGTCGAGGAGCTGAATCCAGAGCTCAGCCTGTGTGTCTAGCCAAATCTTCCCGCTATTCCAGAGACCAGCAGGCCGCCCTGCGAGGACAGGAGGCAGGCGGCCGCCAGGACACCGTGCCACAGCTGCCCTCTCAAAGTATGGCTCCGAATCGAACTCCATCCCCTCTGCTTCCCAGTCAGCCCAGACACCCAGGAAACACTGTGATCTCTGTACTGGGATGACGTGTGCAGAGGGGCTTTCACGGAACAGGGCAACCCCCCAACAGCTCTGGGTAGGTTCCCGGGCCTCTGGGTCTGCAGGTTATACAATTTTGACAACTTTTTTTTTAAGATTTTATTTATTTGACAGAGAGAGACACAGCCAGAGAGGGAACACAAGCAGGGGAGAGGCAGAGGGAGAAGCAGGTCCCCCACTGAGCAGGGAGCTCACCTCGGGACTCGATCCCAGGACCCTGTGATCCTGACCTGAGCCGAAGGCAGACATTCACTGACAGAGCCACCCAGGCGCCCCTTGACAACTCTTTATATAAAAATATATACACGTATAAGAAATTATGGATACAAAGTTAGGTACAAAAGTTGGTATTTTAGAATGAGCAATCGTACAAACTGCCAAGTTTAAAAAGGTGACAAGTCCTGCACCACCACCAAAGCCAGGAGACACGGATATACCACCTGTCTGCCAAGCACTTGCCACGCCGCTGTGACACTGTGTCCTGCGTGGGGCCCTGGCCACACACTCGCTGGTGGCACAGACCTCTCTCTACTGTCCACTGTTTACCAGGCCCCCCGGAGCGGCCCACAGCAGCAGTCCTCGGGCTACACCCGTCCTTCTTTGAAAACTCTGTGCTATTCTCTGATTGTACAGTCAAGAAAGAAAACTGCTTTTAAGAAACAACAGTTGTACCTGTTTATTGTCACAATACATCACAAACTCTGCCCCTGCCAGAGTTTCTTGGCAAACACCTAAGATAAACATTGAATTACGATGCAAATGAAGGAAATATACAGTCTTGTACATCATTGAAATCAAAGAAGTTTATTCAAATGTTTATGCAAAAGACTTTCTCAGCATCAATGCCATTCAAGAATATTCCCCATCACTGTTAAGATGAGGAAGGGAAAGCCACTGGTTTAGCAATTTTTTATAAAAAGGAATAACTCACAAGCTTGGAAAACGGCAGGCAAGATGGGGTGCCAACAGGAGGGATTCGGTGGCTCCTAAATTTACCCAAGACTAGCAGTTTGGTCACTCCCAGAATCAGCTTCCAGACTGGTCGGCCTGTGGCAGGACGCACAGGGAGGCACAGAAAGAAAGGGAATGTGCTCAGTTGAAACTGGGCATTAGAAGCTGTCCTCAGTACTGGTTTCATGTCTACACCCCCATCTAACCCATCGAGAAGCATCTTCCCGAACATCAGAGCTGCTCCTGGAGATGACACGGGAGGAGCCACCAGGGGAATGTGTCCTCAGCAGCACCTGGCATACCGGCCGCTTCCCTGCTCAGCCTCTGGGCAGCAGGGGTTTCAACGGGGCCCACACGACGGGGCCCACCCACACAGAGCTGGTTTTATCCAGCTATGCAGTCTAAGGAAATGTACAACCTCAGGAGGACAAAGTTAGCACGACAACTCGGGGAACAAGCCCTGATGGACAGGACTGTGGGGGATGGGAGGCGCTGGCCACAGGTGTCTGGCTAGGACCTGGTGCACCTGAGCCTGAGGCCCCCTCCAGAGCAGGGAAGCTCATTTGATGAGATTCCTCATGATATTCAGGGAGGACCCTCTATACCCTGACCCAAAATGATTCCAGTGGTTCAAATAGTGGAAGAGCTGATAGAGCTGCAGGCGTGCCTCAAACCCTGGGGCCTTGGGGATCGCGCTGTGGTAGGCAGAGTAGAAGGAGCGGCTGAAGCCCCCAAACATGCCGGCTATTGCCAGCTCGTATTCCGAGTGGCCGTAGAAAGAAGCCGGATCAAAAATGATGGGCCCAGAGGAGTCCTCTGCTACGTTTCCTCCCCAGAGGTCTCCATGGAGCAGGGCTGGGACAATGTCCAGGTCACGAAACAGGTCAGGGATCTTCAGCTGCAAGGGAGGAAACGCATTCTCAGCAAAGTGACCAACACGTGTGGGAGGGATGCAGGTGCTTTTCTGAGTGTGGCGCTCAGATGCGCACGGACACACACAGCCCAGGCGGGGTGGAGGGACACCGACAGCCACCCCCTGGCTGGCCCAGCCCACCTCCTGTCCAGACCTGGACCACAGGTGGCTGCACCTGCCTCAGGGCCTCCCCTGTCGGGCCTGCAGGGCCTGGCAAGGTTCCTCTCACCTGCAGAGCAGACCAGAGCTCCCGGGCCTCCCTGTCCCCAGACCCCTTCTCCACCATGTCCATCTGGGGCTGAATGCGCTGCCGTGCATAGAAGGTGACCCAATCCTCCTGCCAGTCATTCACCTGCGTGGACAGAGGAAAATGCCAGAGCCAAAGGAAAAAGCCCAAAGCGGAAGGGCACGACCGCAAGGGTAGGTTGTGGAAGGCGTGGCAGCTGACCAGGCAGACGGTGTCTCGTGGACAGGCTGGGACCTCAGACCCTGTCCCAGAAGCAGGGGACCCTCCCAGTGCAGAGCAACAGAGACCACTCTGAAGAGCTCTAGGACACATTCTTTCAACCTGTACTCACATGGGAGCACAGAGCCCAGAGCTGGCTGGCCTTCCCCAACCCATGGCTCATTTCTGACCATCCACCTGGCCCCAAGGAACCCTCTTCAGCCCCCACCCAAGCAGCCAGCACTGCCCTCCCCAGAGTGATAACATGAAGAGTCATGTGAAGCCCGCTTCAAGGAGACCGTCGAGATGCTGTCGAGATGCTGACCACCAGGAGGGAAGCAACACAACACACACACACACACACACACACACACACGCACGAGTACAGGGGCAACAAATACCGCCTAATTACAGAGACTCCCTCCCAGAGGCGTGCACACACATGCGCAGGTGTCTGTACAAACACGGGGTGAGCTACAGGCAGGCGAGGAAGGAGCAGAGCCAGCTGAAACACCCCCAGAGCTGCATGGAGCAGGTGGGACCGGGGAACCCCAGCCTTCAGCCACTCGCCACCCCGAGCAGGTTCCTGGACAACCTCTCCCCACATTCCAGAACCTGAATAGTGTCTACTGTGCCCACTAGGAATCTCTGAAAGTTTCCCAGCTCACTCAGCATATGCCTCTTCTGAGAAGCCACCTGCACCCTCCAAGAGCGTAGCCACCACCCCCCCACTCAGCATTTGCCGGGCATCAAGTAGAGCCCCGGGGCCCAAATTCCCAGGGAGCCAACCACAAAATCATAAAACTGAAAGGTACAATCCACTTGCATCATGCTATCTTTGAGGATTTAGTAGGAAATAAATTTTTCTTAATTCTAATTTTTACACACCTTGAAATCCAGCATCCTGACTCATTGGTCCTGTTTCTCTGAGCTTACCTAGCATGTGAGGTGGGTAAACCTCACATTGGCCTCTTAAAAATTAGCAAAGAGAAAAAGGGAGCAAAGACTTTTACTAAATTTCATGAATAAGGGAGAAGTGGTTCCTTCCCTGAGCAGCCGACCTGACTGGAACGCGGAAGGCAAAGTGCTGGTGTCACTCACCTGGGGGAGGTATCCACAGCACGTCACCACGTCAAACCCAAACTGGTGCACAAAGGGCCGTTCCGCCTGCCCGCCTCCTTTCCCTTGTAAGCAAAAGGAAGACAAGAAAGACAACTAGTCCCACACTCCCTCAGGCTGCTCTTGGAGCTCAAGGCAGCTTCGAGGCCTGTCCTTGGGGTGCCCTTTACCTCGTGTCCTCATCCAGAGATAAACAAGGGCCCTCTCCATAGACCCTCAGGACCCAGGACCAGAGCCTGTTCCACTAGACGCAACGAAGCAAGACACCCACACTGCCCAGGAGAGGCACCAGAGGATGCTCAGAGGAGCGACCACACTGCATCCAAAAAAACGAGGAAAACAGCTCACCCCGTGACACAACAGGAAAGGATGGCTCTCGGTGGCCAGCTGAGCCCCGGCCATTTGTGAAGAATAAACTGATTTGAAATGGCCTCCTTTGCATTCCCTGCGGCTCCCCCAAACTCAGCATATCCCAAAGGCCTGAACTACATGGGCTTGGAAGGGGTGGGATGGGGCCTGACAGGATCTGTCTGGCACAGCAGATTCTCGGTCGCCTGCTCCTGGTGCGTCAGCTGTCCTGCTCGCACAGTGACCCCAGGGCCGCACGCGGATTATCAAACGTGAAAGGATGAAAATACCGGAAGGTACTCTCCATGCCAACACCACACTCAGCTCTACGAAGGTTGGACGTGAGGGCCACCATGCTGTGCCTCACGTGTGGCTGTTCTCAGGAGAAAAGGCACCGTACAGAAAGCCAGAGTAACTCTGATGGGCTTTCTTCTGGGGAAGGAGGCGTTAAAGGAACCGTAACAGGACGGGGTTTCAAGTCCAGAAATACTACTTCTTCCAAACGCACTGTGTTATGGTACAGAACTGCATTCACTGTGTCCACTGTACCCCTAGCCGTGGGGCTGACACTGCTCTCCTTGGGAATCCACAACACAGACCCCACCCACGTGCCCACGCCAGCCAAGTGTCTTCGAGGGGCCCTCGCGCCCACACAGCCGCATACCCACAGTGCCGGCCTCCTTCTGGAGTGTCTCCCCAAGCCTCTTGTTGTCTAGGTGTAGGTCTGCGAGCTGGGTTCCAAGCTTGGCAGCATGGCTGTGAAATAAAGAGTGTCAGCCAAGTGTATGGCACATAATCTCGGGGTCACAGCCTCCTGCACAGTCTCAGGCCACGGAAAGCAGGTCAAGGGGATATACAGTCGGCTTCGGTGAAGCAAAGGGGAGATGAAGGGCCCTGGTTGTCTGATGCTCCTTCCCAGCCTTTCCCTGGCAGCTGGGTTCCTTGTCAGCACCTCACCGTGGGAGATTCCTTTCCCGTTTGCCCTCGGTGTGTGGAGCATATCACTCATTCTGCAGCACCCGTGATGTGTGGGGTCACAGGTTCCTCAAAATTACACCCCAGACGCAAGCTTTCAGGTATGACAAAACCACTCAGAAGAAAAATAAAGCCATGGGGTGCCTTGGGGCTCAACTGGTGAAGGGACTGCCTTCGGCTCAGGTCATGATCTCAGGGCCCCGCACCAGGCTCCCTGCTCAGGGGGGACTCTGCTTCTCCCTCTGCCTCTGCCCCCACCCCCGTGCCATCTCTTTCTCTCTCGCTCAAATAAGTAAATAAAATTAAAAAAAAAAAAAAGTCTGAAGACTCAAAAAATGCTTTAAAAAAAAGAGAAACAAAGCCAAGCAAAGGAGAAGGCAGAGAAGGTGCCCAGACAGACCTGCTCAAATACCGCATGTCCAAGTGCTCCATCACGAGCATGCTGCCGCCTCCTGGGGCGTCAAGGACCTTGATGGGCTTGGGCACTTTCACGGTGTCTGTTCTCAGGATTGCAGTTAAACTTGCCATCTCACCTTCAAACATTCTTTTGGCCTTTCCGAAAAATAACAGAGGGGTGGGGAGAGAAGGGAGAGCAAGGCTACTTCTGGAAAGAGTCTACGTAGACACGTTTTCTCAGGCATCACAATTTTAAGCCAAGGCTATCCTGACTGCAGACTCAACAGACGCAGGGCATTCTCTTGCTTTCGGGCAGAGTGGATTATGCACTAAAGCTGCCCAGGAGTAAGAGGGATAGCGCTTTTTGTTCTGGACCCCCTTCTACACTCTCGTTGAGTCTCTCCAGAGAGGGAACTGGAAGGCCTCTAATATCCCACCGAACATCTGGTGCTGGACTGCGTCCACGGGCCCCCCCCAGACGGCACCGCAGCCACAGCCCTGTCCCACCTGGCCTTCCACCCCCACATGCCAGGCACCTGGGGCCACCTCTCACCAGGCTCGAGGGCACCTCCGACCTTGTACGGGAAACCATCCCATCTTAACCACCATTTCCAACCTCCCCCCAAAGCCCTTGCTCCCCCAGACTGCAGCGACTGTCCTCCACCTCATCTCCTTGCTCACCACGGCAGGGACCCTTACCAAGGGCAAATCCCAGCCTGGAACACGCCCCAAGCTAGCAACCTGTGTGACAGCCCCACAGGGTCTGGCCCTGCCCACTTTCTACGCTCACCTGGGGTCCCTGCCCTGGGCTCCGATCCCACACCGCCATGCACACGTGTGCACACACCAGCATGTGCGCACACATCCCTGTGCTCCTGGGCTACAGCCTTCTTCTAGTTCCTCACAGATCGAAGCCCCCATGTGTAGGGGTGCCTCTGCTTGGAACACCACCCCCACCTTTTGCCAAGTCAGACCCTTCCTCATCATGCTTCAGATTTCAACTTAATATGTTCTGACTTCTCAGAAAAATCTTCCCTAACTTCCCAGACTCAGTAGCTACTCCCTCTAAAGTCGCGCCTTTTTTTTTTTTTAGTCAAAATGCTACAGAAGTATGAGCAGAAAAAGGCACAAGTGGGAGCATCTGACTCCAATTTTCACAAAGTCTGCACATTGCATGACTGCCCCCCAGACACAGACAGGACACTGTTGCCCAGAGGCTCCTCTGCTCCCAGCCATTCACATCCCCCTCCCCACAGATGTGTCACGTCTGCTTTGTCCTTGTACATGCAGAGGCCAACAGTCTGGCTTCTTTGTCCCACTGCCTTTGTTAGGCCGGTGCATCAACAGTCAGAGTTTATTCTCACTGCGGCAGAGCTCCCCTGAGTATTCCAGAATGGGCTCGCCCAGTGTACGGACGGACAGCTGGGCTTCCAGCGTGGGTCTACTATGAAGTGCTGCCAGGGACCTTCCTCTCCTTATTCTCTGGACTGACTCTATGACCTAGGGCAAGGTGCTTAAGTTCTCTGGGCCTGCTCCCTCACCTGTAAAAATGGGGTTAATAACAGTACCAAGCTCACAGGCTTGCTGCCATGAGTAGCCGAGCTAGCAGCTAACCCTTACGGAGCCCATTCTGAACACTTTATAAACATCATCGTTATTATACTACCTTGGAGAGCTGACATCCCTGAGGAGGAAGGTATGAACCGCGCCTTGGGCGTGTTCTGAACGTTCTCTTTAGGAGATGAAGGAGAACCGCCGTCCGGCTACTTGGCGGAGAGCACTGGTTGTGAAAAGGGAAGCGAGGAGTAGAATAAGATCTTCATAAGTAATCATGGCGGGAGAGGCGGGGAGGAACCTCAGAAATGTCTGCTGCTCGTGCGAGGAGAGCGAGGGAGAAGTGGGCAGCAGGGGGGGGCGCAGTGCTACAGAAAAGATCTGGAGCTTAAGGGAGGAGGGGGAGAGGAACCAACCGCAAGACAGATAAGAATACTCTTCTTTAGAGCAGGTCAATTCAAGTGGGCTGAGGAGGAAAAGGAAGAGCGATCAGGTGGTGTTCTCCTAGGAGCGCGCAAGGTATTTTCACTTCCTACAAGGTAAAGCATAAAAGAAAGTCCTGTTTTCGTACAACCAGCCAATGTTTACGCTACAGCCAATACGTCTGCATGACTCACACAGTATTCTCCACAGAAAGCTAGAAAACTACATGTTCAGAACTATCTGCCAAAGGACCAGAAGGAACTTAGGGGAGAAAGATTAGCAAAAAGAAAATGGACTTTGGGGCACCTGGCCAGCTCAGTCGGTAGAACGGGCAGCTCTTGATCTTGAGGTTGTGAGTTCCAGCCCCACGATGGGTGTAGAGATGACTTAAAAACTAAATCTCAAGGGGTGCCTGGGTGGTTCAGTCTTTAAGCACCTGCCTTCGGTTCAGGTCATGATCCCAGGGTCCTGGGATGGAGCCCCGCATCGGGGCCTGCTTCTCCCTCTCCCACTCCCCCTGCTTGTGTTCCTGCTCTCGCTATCTCTGTCTCTGTCAAATAAATAAATAAAATGTTTAAAAAAAATTAAATCTTAATAAAAAAAAGAAAGAAAATTGACTTTGATGACAAAAGAAAAAGTAAGAACCTGAAGACATAGCAGCGCAAGAACAATGCTCAGAAAGTGTCACTAAGTGGGCCCATTTTAATCATTGGAAAGTATTTGCTTCCCCTGTAATTAACACCCATTCTGAACTATAACAAATGCCAGCGAAGGTGGAAATACAAACAGGAAAAGGGCAAATGCCACATAAATGAGAAAACAAAACCAGAAAACAGAGCAGCCCTGCAGGAGAATGTGAGGAGGGGCAGCATGACTGCACAAGGGCTGCCTGAGCTAACCCCAAGCACAAATGTGGACAGATTCCTATAAAAGGGCTGTGCGGCAGGACCTGCAACTGATCTCTGCAGAACAGAGCACTGAAGGTGGGTCTTGAGAAACAGCGGTGATTCGGAAAGAGATCACCCCCCGTCACGGAAGGTGGGATTCACGTCTGGGAAGAAGATGAAAACAACCCCAAGAATCCAGAGAAAGAATAAAAGCATGGCAGGTGTGTGACATGAGGGCTTAGGTACTGGGGTCAGTCTTTCCGCCCGTATCTGAAACACCGCACCACCAACTGCTCACTGTCTCCTGGAGCCAACCGGGGCCTTTTGGCTAACACTGGGGTGACCCACCCCAACTGGGCACAGAAGTGACACCAGCAACCAGGAGCAAGTACGGCTTCAGCAGTGAGGCTCACCTGTTTTCTACAGGGCCCTTGGGAAAAGGTTCATGTACAAACAGAATTTTCTGGAGTGGGTGGCTACAGTGGGCTGAAGCTGGTGCCCCCTCCCCAGTTCCCCTGTCAAAACCTATCCCCCAATGTGACCCTGTTCAGAGGTGATTAGGCTCCAAGGGCTAGAGCCCTCTTAATGGGATGGGTGCTCTGACAGAAGAGACCCTAGGGAGCTCCCTTGCCCCTCTGACACTGAAAACACAGGGAGAAGTGGCCTTCCCATCATAGAAGTGGACTCTCAGCTCCCAGAACTGAGAAATAAAGGTCGGCTGCCTATGCTGCCCGGTCTGTGGTCCAGTGGCCCAAACTCACAAAGGCAGTGGCTAAATTATTTTCAATAATCCAGAAAGGATTTTGATCTCTGCAAGTTCAAATAAACCCCAGAACAAGAGGCTGCTACTACCAGACCCTGTTCAAAACTCCCAAGGGATTTCTCAAAGTAGCGGCCACATCCATCACTGGAAAGCCATCCCCGGAACCACCGTCCACACTGCAGCGGGGAGCATACTTGGGCGCAAGGGTCCCGAGAGGGCCGCCCAGAGGTCCGCTACCCGCCCTGGAGTTCACATGGCTCACCCCGCGTACGCGACCCCAGGAACGCCCAGACACAGCCTGAAGGGCAAGGGGGTCAGCAAGTGCCACCGCCCTGTGGCCCTGCGGTGCGGACCCCGACCCGGGCCTGGAGCACTTCCACCCCAGACCCGGAATCCCGGACCCCAGACCCCGTCCTGAATCTCGACCCTCACGCCGATTCCTGACCCGGATCCCGGACCTCGGACCCCCGCTTCCACACCAGGACCCCACACCCCGTCCTGAATCTCGACCCTCACGCCGATTCCTGACCCCGAATCCCGGACCTCGGACCCCCGCTTCCACACCAGGACCCCACACCCCGTCCTGAATCTCGACCCTCACGCCGATTCCTGACCCGGAATCCCGGACCTCGGACCCCCGCTTCCACACCAGGACCCCAGACCCCGTCCTGAATCTCGACCCTCACGCCGATTCCTGACCCCGAATCCCGGACCTCGGACCCCCGCTTCCACACCAGGACCCCAGACCCGGACTTGCAGCCCCACCCAGACCTCAGTCGCCGACCACCACCCACCCACCCTGGCCCGGCCTACGGCGGCCCTGACCTCCGCCTTGGAGTTCACTTTCACAAACACGCGTCCTCTGTCCGTGTCGTAACTCTGGCCCTGGCTAATGCACCCGCCCCCCGAGTGACCCGTAGCCTTGACGAGGTCGCAGCCCAGCTCGCGCTTCAGCAGAGCCTCCATGTTCAGCGAAGCTCGTCCGCGGACCGCCTCCGGCCAGGGAAAAGCCACCGGCCGCACGCACAGTGATTAGGTGAGGCGTGAGAGGGGCGGGAGCGGGCCGCCAGAACACCCTGCGATTGGGTGAGGCGCTGAGGGGCGGGACCGGGCCGCCAGAGCACCCTGCGATTGGGTGAGGCGCTGAGGGGCGGGACCGGGCCGCCAGAACACTGGGATTGGGTGAGGGGAGATAGGTCCCTTGGGCGGTAGGGCGAGAGAGCTCCCCCTTCTGGCCTCCGTCTCCATCAAGTGAGGTTTTCTTTTATTAATTTTCATACATGTGATTATCAATTAGCATCCGTCTCCCTAGTGATTTGAGTCTGCTTTGCTCCCTGTATTTTGGAGTTCTCCCAGGAAGGAGGTGACAGGATACATACCTGGAGAGAGAGATTTATTTTAAGGATGGGCTCTTTTAACCTTAAAAATAAAACTATCAGTTATTTTACTAGCAAAGATGGGGTTATCTAGGAACAGCAGAGAATTGCAACCCAGGATAAGCAGGCTTGGCAGAACCAGGGGCAAGCCTGGAGAACAGGGAGAGGAGGCTCTTTTTAGAGGAAAGGGGTTATAAGCATGACCCCTGGATAACCCCAGTTATTGAAAACAGGTCAGATAATAGATTATTCACATCAACAATGAGCTAAATAAAATCTAAACAACAGAGATTCAACGTATTTGCAGAAGTGGCACCAAAATCTACAATGTTTGTCAACAGTAATGGCTCTGAATGAACAAGAATGGTTATATTACTGTGTGTATTCCCTTGCAGCTTAAATACTGTTTTCTACTTGAGACTGAAACTAAGAACTATTTCAGGTTTAGTCTGTTATTTGATCAACTAAATGCGAGTCAATTCAACTGATGTACATAAACAATAACCTATTTAATTTGTAGGCATTTCTATTTTATGCCCATGTCATAAAATACAAATAAATAGCGGAAGGAGGGGACTGTGTTGGTCTCTCATTGGCTGGGCTGTGGCTGTCTCCATTGGCTGGGCTGTGACCCTCTCTCATTGGCTGGGCTGTGACCATCTCTCATTGGCTGAGCTATGGCTATCTCTCATTGGCTGGGCTGTTGCCGGGGCAGCAGGAAAATTTCCGTCCCGGAGCCGGGTTAGTAAAGCTGGACCCACCTGCAAGGTGCCTCTCTTCCCGGTGGGTCTGTAATTGATAAACCAGTGCTGGGCACAGAGCTCCCCTGTCGGCCTCCTGACTCCATTTTGGTGAGACTTTCTTTGATTAATTTTCACAGCTGACTATAAAAGGTAACTAAGCAGATTTTGTAAAGAACCAGAGGAGATTTTATCAATAAAAAAATTAATCAATTAATTAATAAAATTAATCAATTAATCAATTACATCAACTACATTAAAATTAAAATGAAGGCGCCTGGGTGGCTCAGTCGTTAAGCGTCTGCCTTCGGCTCAGGTCATGATCCCAGGGTCCTGGAATCGAGTCCCACATCGGGCTCTCTGCTCAGCAGGAAGCCTGCTTCTCCCTCTCCCACTCCCCCTGCTTGTGTTCCTGCTCTCGCTGTCTCTCTCTGTCAGATAAATAAATAAAATCTTTTTAAAAAATTAAAATGTAGTCTACTGGGCCCATTTAACAGCTTAGATGAGAGAATTAGCAAACTGGAAGATGTCAGAGGAATCATGAAGATGAACATGAGCCACTTGGGTGGCTCAGGCGGTTAAACACCTGCCTTTGGCTCAGCTCACGATCCTGGTGTCGTGGGTTTGAGCCCCACGCCGGGCTGCCTGTATTTCCCTTTGTGTTTTGCTCTATCTCAAATAAATAAAATATTTTAAAAATTAAAAAAAGTAGAAGTCATTAAGAATGTGGCACAGGGAGACAAACAGGGAAATTACAGGCAAGGTAAGACACATGAAGAATAGTAGACATTGAGCTGGAGTTCCAGAAAAGGGGAAAGGGAGAGGGCTATAATTGAACAGAAAATGGCTAAAAATTTTCTAGAACTGATGAAATACACCAGCCCTCAGATCCAAGTTCCCCCAAATCTTAAGCTAGATAAACTAAAGTTTCACACATAGGCAAGTAACAGCAAAATTGTCGGTCACCAAAGGCACAGGAAATCTCTAATGTAGCCAGCAAGGAAAGTCAGATTGCTTTGAAAAGATTAACGTCTGGTTTCCCAACCCTAATACTGGAAGCCAAAAAATGGTGGAATGATTGTCACCAAAAGAATATGACTGCCCAGGGAAAATAAGTTTTTAGGAATGAAAATGAGGGGTGCTTGGGTGGCTCAGTGCTTAAGCGTCTGCCTTCAGCTCAGGTCATGACCCTGGGGTTCTGGGATCGAGCCCCGCATTGGGCTCCCTGCTCCACGGGAAGCCTGCTTCTCCCTCTCCCACTCCCCCTGCTTGTGTTCCCTCTCTTGCTGTGTGTCTCTCTGTCAAATAAACAAATAAAATCTTTAAAAAAATGACCTGAAGACTGGCAGAACAGACTCTCCACAGCTAAATGTAGAGAAGAGGCCACACCTGGAAAAGGGTTGGAAGGGCGGCAACACAGTAGGGAGCCAAACAGACTAAGGGACTGTCCTCAGCAGGGAGAGATGCAGGGGCTCGGAAAGGAGAGAGGGCCAGACCCTCACACCAGCCACCCCCATCACAGGGAACCGGCAAGAAAGCCAGAGGGTCATAGTTTCACAAGTTCACACACTCATTGGGGCTTAACACTTGGAACTTTTAAGACATTATTCAGACTGAAGACCATTTGCTTTTATTTTTAATGATGCAATTTTCTACCAGCAGACCCTCCCAAAGGAAAACCAAAAGGATGCTTTACAGCCAAAAGTGACATAGGTTGTAAAGCTGAAACACAAGAAGGAGTAAAGAACAGAGAAAGTGATATATAAATGAGAAAATCTAATTAAATAGATTGTACAAAATAACAGTAAGCCTTGTATGATAAAAAGAATTTGAAAAATAATTCACTTTTTATTTTCATTTAGAAGGTAAGTTGTCCTAAGGTGTTGTGTTGTGTGTTCAAGAGTAAAGGTAAAGGTAGTGATTACCTTCAGTCTCTGATAAATTACCTGTGCATGTTGTAATTTCTAGAGTAAGTACTGAAAAATAGAGAATTTA